>NC_080570.1:151024640-151324640 GCF_030247185.1 Malaya genurostris
GAGTACGATCAGTTAAATAATTTTGAATCATTTTGATCAAATAAATAGGAAACTGGAAATCAGACATTTTTGCTATTAAACCTTTGTGCCAAACACTGTCGAATGCTTTTTCTATGTCTAGAAAAGCAACTCCAGTGGATAACCCAGAAGATTTATTTGATTTTATCATGTTCGTTACTCTGACAAGTTGATGAGTAGTTGAATGTTCATGACGAAATCCAAACTGCTCTGGTAAAAAAATTGAATTCTCATTTATATGAGTCATCATTCTTAACAAGATAATTTTTTCAAAAAGTTTACTGATAGAAGAAAGTAAACTAATTGGGCGATAACTTGATGTTTCTGCTGGGTTTTTATCAGGTTTTAGGATAGGAATTACTTTAGCGTTTTTCCATCTTTTTGGGAAGTAAGCTAATGAAAAACACTTGTTGAAAATTTTAACCAGGAGTCTCAAGGCAACATCGGGAAGATTTTTAATAAGAATATTAAAAATTCCATCATTACCAGGAGCCTTCATGTTTTTGAGTTTCCTAATAATTGATTTAATTTCATCAAAATTCGTCTCAATAATGTCATCGTGTGATAACACTTGGGTTGAAATATGATCATACTTCAGTGAGACTTCATTTTCAATAGGACTCACAACGTTTAAATTAAAATTGTGGACACTCTCGAACTGCTGAGCAAGTTTTTGAGCTTTTTCACCATTTGTAAGAAGTATTTGATTTCCTTCCTTGAGAGCAGGAATTGGTTTCTGAGGTTTCTTAAGAACCTTAGAAAGTTTCCAGAAAGGTTTAGAATATGGTTTAATTTGTTCAACTTCTTTAGCGAAATTTTCATTTCGCAAAAGAGTAAATCTATGTTTAATTTCTTTTTGTAAATCCTTAACTATGTTTTTCATAGCAGGATCACGAGAACGTTGATATTGTCGTCGACGAACATTCTTCAACCGAATGAGCAGTTGAAGATTGTCATCGATGATAGGAGAATTTAATTTAGTTTGAGCTTTGGGAACTGAAAGATTTCTAGCTTCGATAATATAATGATTCAAATTATCAATTGCTGTGTCGATATCCGCAGAATTTTCTAAAATAGTTTCATGATCCACATGATTTTCAATGTGAGATCTGTAATCCAACCAATTAGCTCTATGATAGTTGAAAATAGAACTAATTGGATTAATTATAGCTTCGTTGGAAAGTCTGAATGTTACAGGAAGATGATCTGAGTCAAAATCAGCATGAGTAATCGGTTCACTACAAATGTGACTTTGATCTGTTAGAGCCAGATCAATTGTAGACGGGTTTTTCACGGAAGAGAAACAAGTAGGATTACTGGGATGAAGAACTGTAAAGTAACCAGCTGAGAGTTGATTATGAAGTATTTTACCATTACTGTTATTTTGCCTACAATTCCACTGGACATGCTTAGCATTTAAGTCCCCTATTACGAAAAATTTCGATCGATATCTTGTAAGTTTTTGCAAATCGCCTTTAAAGAAATTTAATTGTTCGCCGGTGCATTGGAATGGCAAATATGCTCCAGCGATGAAATAAATTCCATGAATGGTTTCAACTTCGATTCCCAAGCTTTCAATAACTTTAGTATTGAAAGAAGGTAAAATTCGATGTTTAATTTGCCGTTGGACAAAAATGGCAACTCCACCACCAATTCCAGTAAACCTGTCAAATCGATGAACCACATAATGTGGATTACTTTTCAATTTTACATTTGGTTTAAGAAAAGTTTCTGTCACAATGGCAATATGAATTTTGTGAACTTTGAGAAAATTATAAAATTCATCTTCATTCGATTTCAAAGATCGAGCATTCCAATTTAAAATATTCAAATAATTATTTAACATCACTGTTAAATTTTAAATTCATTATAATATTATTTGCAAATTTCCATCCGATTTGAAATGCTTCAAAAAGTGATGAAGTCGAATTCATTTGGATGATCATTTGAAAAAGTTGATCTTGTAGGTAGATCATTTTATTTTCAGTTATATCGCCTAAATCGACTTCATTTAAAGAAGCGAATGGCATTGAAGGAATATTTGTAGGTAGACTGCCATTAGAAGAAGATGATTTGGCCGGTCTACCTATTAATAAATTGTTTTCGTTAGAAGAAGAACTGCAAGGCGGTCCTGTGTTTTGATTATTTACATTAGAAGAAATAGGAGATAGATTTCTACCTAATATACCAGCATAACTGACATTAGAAGAAGATGATGACGAGGTCGATCTACCTGTCAATAAATTGTTTTCGTTAGAAGACGAATTGGCAGGTGCCTTAGAAGAATTTTCAGGTATATTCTGTAAATTTAAGGTCGTTGATTTGACTTGTTGTCTAAGCGAACGAGCGTTTAAAATTTTTTCCCTGACAGGACATTTCAAATAATTGGATTTATGATTTCCATTGCAATTTGAACATGAAAATTTATCAGTGGTTTCATTCATTGAACAAACGTCTTTCGAATGCGATTTACCACAATTCAAACACCGTATATCCATATGACAATTTTTGGTTCCATGACCGAAGCCTTGGCAACGACGACATTGCGTTAAGTTAGCAATACGATTATGCCGTTTATAATGTTCCCAATGAATTTTAATGTGGGAAATGAAACGTACTTTTTCTAAAGTTTTCAAATTGTTTACATCACTTCGATTGAAGTGTATTAGGTAAAGTTCATGGGAAATTCCAGAGCGTGGTTTAGAAGTACCATTCGCTCTTTTTTTCATAAGTATTACTTGGGAAGGGGCAAAACCAAGCAATTCTTTTAGTTCATTTTTAATTTCATCAATACTTTGATCATTTGATAATCCTTTCAAGACAGCCTTGAAGGGTCTGTCTGATTTTATATCATATGAATAAAATTTATGAAGTTTTTCGGACAAATATCGAATAAGACGTTCGTAATCTTCCAATCCATCCACCAAGACTCGACATTCTCCTCTTCGTCCGATTTGAAATGAGACTTTTACTTCCGGGAGAAAAGTAGAAAGCTCAGTACGGAATGCTTTGAAGTCGGAAATCATCACCGTCACTGGTGGCATAGATTGATGTTTCTTCCCAGAACGACAAGCGTCCATTTTGGGAATTTTTGAAGAATTTTCTTCTATGTCGCTACAATCGGATTCAGGAAGAATCTCGTAAATATTGTTAGACGGCATAGGATCAACGGAAGGGAAATCCGTCCGTTGTCTTTTATTTTTACATTCAGATTCTATAAGATCGTGAATGTTATTAGAAAAATGTTGAATAACGGATTGTGATTTATTCCGTATTGAATTATTTTTAGCCTTAGGCTTGTTGCCTTTCCGGTTGGACGCAGGCATTTTTGAAATTAATGAAATTTTAAATTAAATTAACTAGGCTAAATTAGTCTTCGATTAGACTCCTAGCTAGCCTTAAAAAAGGCTGATTAATTTCTTAGTCACTCTAATATCACTCTTTGTATCACTTAGTCACTCTAATATCACTCTTTGTATCACTTAGTCACTTAGTTAGTGATTCAGGTAGCCTTGAAAAAGACTGAAGCCTTGAATCAATGAAACTCTAGGTAGCCAGAAAAAAATTCCAGGAGCCAAGAGCTATACGCGTGCGGTGCGAACGACTGTTCAACACCGACTGTCAACAAAAAAGTTGTTTAAAACAAGTCGACTCTGGGACTTATTTTTTTATTTAAAATTTTTTAGAAATGCATGAAACGTCGAAATTTGGTGTAATCTTTCGAAATATTTAAAATGTGTATTAGATTTCTCTGTTCATATTTGTAGTGTTGTTGATTATTTTATTTTTTAGTATTTTCTTTTTTTTGTGTATTTAGTAGTTAGTCTTTCAATCTTTTAGTTTTTATTTTCTAATGTCTTTCAGCTAATTTGAGTTTTCAGTTGTTTCATTCATAGTGGTATTCTCAGTTTCAGACTATATATAATTTTTAATCCTATAGTGTCTACTAGCTTTTACTCTCTATAGTCTCTTCTAGTATTGTAAATCGTTTGAGTGTTTTTAGTCTTTGTAGTCTTTTCAGTGCCTATAGTTCTCAAATTTTCTTTGGTTCTTCAGTCTTGTTACTTTTCTTTGTTCAATCACTTTGTTGCTTCAGTTTATAAATGTTTTCCAACAGCTTGTTTCATATTAAAAAAAAAAATATTTTCCTGTTGAACTTATCACCTTTCGATAATCAGTTTCAATTTTTTTATTCTATTTTATTGTTAGATATTTGAAAATGTGAACTGAAATCTCAAACCTCACTGGACGATTATTTATTTATAAATGACAAATTGCGATACTCAGACTACAAAATTCTGGTTTTAAGTATGGAATCTAGTCACGATAACTCTATTATCCCGTTACTGATTTCTTGATTTTATAATTTTAACTGGTTCTCTCATTCCGTGTCTTAGTTTTCGGATCTTAAATACTCATTTTCACACATATGTATCTTATGTCGATTCTTTAGAACTAATACTTTAAACTCATAACATTCTTTTTTCACCATTTCCCTCATCAGTTCAAGTGGAAGTCCACTCAAGTAGCAGCGGTGCAGCCAGCGGTTCCGACGAGGATCTCTCCGTGTCCTCTTCCAATTCCAGTGCCCAGCGGAAGCCTCCGGAAGTGAAACGAAACGTTCCGAAATCAACGAACGATCACGATTACGAGGACATATATCTGGTCCGTGAGGAAGCACGCTACGGCACAAAAACACGGAACGGAGCTGGTCGAAGCCGATCGCGAGACAGCGGTTCTCATTCTCGATCGGCTAGCGCCAGTTCGAATCGCAGCAACGACATCATTATGCAACTAACCAATCAGGTATGTTTCACGCTACTTTCGATAATAGAAATGATCAACAATTAACTGATTGTTTCGGCTCGTTTTATTTTTGCACCCAACAGACCGTAAGCAACAAAGAGCAGATGCTGATCAACAAGCGGAACAACATGTACGAACAGCAAAACGCCAAACACCGATACGACGCTGCGATCAGCTACAAAACGACAAACCTGAGCAAAGCCAATGCCAAAACCGCCAGCCATCATCAGTCGAGCCTTGAGCTGAGCCTGGCGTCATCGCGTAACGATAACGCGTACGAAAGCGTTTGCTCCCCGGAAGATACCCACGAGCGAACGAAGCTCGCCCAGCGGCACTCCCTGCCGCATGGTGGCGCCGCCATCAACGGTACCAGCAGCAGCGCCTCCAACGGTGGCAAATACGTGAAACGTAGCGGATCGATGAACAGAAGTGAAGGTAAGCTTTTTGAACAGTCGTGAATGTAAGCTTTTCCATCTTGCTTTTGAGTCTCTAAAGAGAAAAGAGAATGCTTTCGCTTCCGTAACGTGCTGAAAAGTTGCTCATTTTATAGCGAATAGCAAGTAGAGCTCAGTATAAAATGAGCTTAAAGTTACGTTCGCACTGTTAACGACGATCTTTGCAGTTGGTATTAGATTTTTCTGATTTTCGCTGATATTATAAAAATTTCAGCAAATTGTTTTTTGATTTTCTGTATCTGATTCATCAACAACTGGACCTTGATTGAAATGTTTGAATTCGCTTTTCCTGTAGGTGCCGTCGTGGCAATCGGTTACCTTCAACCGATAGTAGCAGGGAACTGAATTTTTGGATAAACTCTAGAAAGACTAAACTCAGAACCTGGGTTCTGATCCATCTGAACTCTGAACTTAATTTCAGGTTTAGAATTTATTTTCAGACTGCAGTTTCAAAATTGAGTTCTAGATTATCCGGTTAAGAATTGAAAACATAAACTCTGGAACTGAATCCTAATTCCTGATTCTAAAACTGTTTTGTTGACTTAATTGGTTTTGGAACTGAATTTAGTTTCTTAATTTATGTTCGGGAATCGAATCCAGAATTCTGATTTAGTATTTCAATTTTCGATCTGGATTCTGGAACTAGGTGTTCGATCTGAACTCCGAATCTGAATTTTAGTATTAATAACTTAACCAAAATTCCATTCCTAAATTCAGTTTCAGAATTCTAAACCTGCATACTGGAAATAAATTCGAAACGGGATTCAGTTCCTTCATTAGGGTCTGGTCTTCAAGTTTAGAATTCAGTTGAAGAACTAAATTCGTAATCTGAATTCTGCAAATGAGCTTATTTAATAATTCTAGAACTAAATGATTCTGAAAATGAGTCCAGTTCTATAATTTTAGAACTAAACTTATGACCTGATTTCTTGATCTGGATTCCAGATTTCGAATTTAGTTCCTAAATCCAGTTCCAGAATTCAAAAATTAAATTAAATGATGGCAAAAAAGACTCAACACTTGTCAACATTGAATTCATTCCGCAAATCGGTTTTTTGTTTGAACCATCAAAATATTCTCAAAGAATTATGTGAAGTTTAGTTCTACTATCTAAATCTACAAAAAAACTGTTTCGTGATATTTGATTGTATGGTAGAATATGTTAGTCGTCACTAAGTCATTTTTCAGTATAGACTAAACCTTTACAATTTTGGAAGCGAAGTAATAAAAGTTGCAAAATTCACACAATCAACTAATATGAACGATCATCTATTTTCGGAAGGCTTGTCAGTTTTATTCTTATTCACGCTCTCCAGTTATGTCTGTGACATTACCCACCAGCCTTTTGTTTCCTTGCTTCAAATAGCACACATTCGACCGTATGAATAAAACATAGCTTGAGTTTCTTTAGTAAAGCTCTATGTTTTCCACGCATTTACTAGCAAAACTTAAGTTTTCTACGTTTTACACATATGACTCATTGTTTTTGTTGTTAGCGAATTAAATTGCACCTCACGTCTTATAGAATTTAATGTATGCCACACTATTAACTTTATTCAGTTGTAGCAAATGCACTTATTTCAGATCGAGGTACTTTTTCGCCTTAGGCAACGTTTCAAGTTCTTGAGTCAACTGTCGAATTTTGCTCATTTCGCTATCGTCTAAGTTGTTTACGACACTATATTGTTTTTTTTTCGTTCCTGTCGTTCCGACCGTAAGCGGTCGACCGTCTTGGGTTGGATGTGAAAATTCAATTCAATTGGTTTCGGGTAAACTGTATCATTCGAATAAACCTATACAAATGGAGCTATGAAAGGGTGATTTTTTAAGAGGTATAAAATAAAAGTTTCAAAAAAAAATTTAAGAAAATTGATGAAATCTTTTGGAATGCCACCGGCCCACAATCCACACCAAACAGTGACTTTTTTGGGATACATTGGCAGCTCTTTCAATGCTTCTGGCCGGTCTTCACTCCAGATTTTGCTTTTTGACGTATCCATTCAACCATAAATGAGCTTCGCCACTGAGCACAATTTTTCGATTAAGAAAGGATCTTCCTCAAATTTTGCCAGCGTCCATTCATGATTAAATTATAGACCAAACGACGATTCGTGATTAAATTATAGACCAAACTGAACCAATTTGACAATGAAACACGTGTTCTGTCAAAAAAAGTGTTGCCAAGAAGATTCCAGTAGAAAAATCACCCTTCACATGGAAGCTATTTCTTTCTTATTTATAGAAGGAATATCACTATTTCTTCTAATTATTTGTTGTAATTTGATATAAAAATTAACTGATTGCAAAATCACTGAATTACCAAACAAATATATTGGTAGCGGCTGAGACTCGAACCGAGTATTGTTAGCTCGCAAGCATGAGATTTTAGAGAATTTTAATGTTAAGACTATTTCAGAAGAAGAAAAAATACAGAACATAGGAACATCCGAGATGAATTTTTAAAATCGCAAAGTAGTCTAGAAGTTTTAGTTACAAACAACTAGTTTGTATGAAGTGCAGGCGACTATTTTTTTTTTATGACTCGTCTTGTTACAACTGTGACAGTGCAACAGTTCGCCATAATCCAACAAAATTCTGAATGATTTCGAATAGGATATTTTGGAAGACCGTGATTTGTTTTTGGTAATAGAATTGCTGGGAATAACGAACTTCTAACAAAGCCTCGAAAACCCATAGTGTTATATACCATTCGACTCAACTATATGAGATCGGAAAAATGTCTCTGTATGCACATTTTAAAATTTTTTTTTGCGCTCAATTTTTTCAAAGATGGCGTGACCGATTTCAACCAACGTAGGCTCGTTTGAAATTATATATGAAACTATTGATCAAGTTCGAAGTTCAACTGACACGTACGGTTCCGGAGATATAATGGTATAAGTGACGTAACCGACCAACCGCATATTTTTGACCGGCTAAATTTTCTCAAAGATGACTCAACGAATTTCGATAAACTTCGGCTTATTTAAAAGCTACAATGTAGTCATTGATCAAGTTTGGAAGGGTTATGGCAGATGAAATCTCATATGTGACGTAACCGACAAATCTCAATATTTTTTATTACTTCGAAATTTCTCGGAGATGCCTAACTCGATTTCGAAAGATTTACGACTCGTTTGAAAGCTACTATTAGGTATCCTTTGCTGCCATACACGGGTAAAACCTAAAAACTGTCCCAGAAAGTATGGACTCAACCAAAAAACCGCTGCCATTTCGCAATGGTTCAGAATCTGTCCATTTTTATGGCTGCGTCCTGTTGTTTACACTCTTCTCTAACCACTTGTGCAGTTGTTTATTCGTTTTCATTAGTTTGTTTCGAAATGCGTGGACTATCAGCAGAACGTGGACTATCAGCAAAACAAAAAACAAAATTGTGTACAAATGGTGCACAGAACGCGGACTGTCACTGAGAAAGATAGAAAAAATGGAACCTTTGAGGATAAACCGAAAACGGGTCGAAAAAAAGATCCTGCTAACCCCCAGTTGGATAAACGTATACTGAAGGCGTGCGAGCAAAAGAAGGAGATTTCAGTTCGGGATGTGGCCAAAAAAGTGGGCACTTCGAAGTCAAATGTTCTTCGTGCTAAAGAACGTTTGAATCTTCGAACCTATAAGAAGCAAAAACAACCAAAAAGTAGTCCGAAACAAGAGGCATCGATCAGGCCGAGGGTTCGAAAGCTGTACAATACGATTCTTGCTGGAAATTTGAACTGCATAATCATGGACGACGAAACCTACGTGAAACTCGATTACAAATCCTTGCCGGGACCACAATATTATACGGTGCGAGAAGGGCAAGTGTTAAACCAGTCCGAGACATCGATTAAAGTCGAAAAATTTGGTAAGAAAGCTATGGTCTGGCAAGCAATTTGTAGCTGCGGTAAGATTTCGAAACCCTTCATCACCACTGCTTCAATGAGCAGCGAAATATACATCAAGGAATGTTTACAAAAACGACTTCTACCCATGATTCGAAGCCACAAGGATCCTGTTGTCTTTTGGCCAGATCTTGTTTCTTGCCACTACTCGAAATCAACGGTAGAATGGTATACTACCAAAAATGTCACTTTCGTCCCAAAAGACATGAATCCACCAAATTGCCCACAATTTCGACCAATTGAGGAATTTTGGGCATTAACGAAGACACAGGCCAGCTAGTCTACAATGGCTAAGTAGCAAATGTTGAGAATAATATTCTATTTGTGAATTATTTACAGCGAAATCAAAGTGCGTCCATACTTTCTTGGACAGTCTTTAGCAACAACTAACCGAGACACCTTTCAAGTTCCGAAATTGTTTGAAATCTGATATAATCTTGTAGTATTTTTAAAGTTATTTGCAATGTCTAAGCGGAAAAGAAAACAAGAAACCCAAACAAATGAGTACTCATAGAAAAACAAAGACGTTTATTGGGAAAAATAATCGTCGGAATTATTTTATGACAAATTCATATTAATTTAATCGCAAATATCAGATAATACATTACTCGTGATGATTTCTAAGGACATTTTAAAGATAACCAGAACAGATTCAACTTCACAAATCTGTCCCGATGAACGACCAAAAAGGTTAATCTCAGAGTAAAAGTAAATGAAAAATTGGAAGAAAGACTTCCGAATACAACTATGAAATTGAAAACTGCGAAAAAGCTACCGCAGAAACGGGATTCGAACCCGCAGCTAGCTTCTATTCGGAGTAATCGTTTTGTCAATTAAACTATCCTGCATGTGAAAAACCAGAAGGAACAGTCTAATTGTACAGAAGTCAGAATCGAGCATGTTCCACTGTGCTCGGGCGCCACGCAGTTATTATTACTAAAATTAACTTAGGCCTTAGATCCCCATTAACAAATTCCTTTGAAAATTTTATTTCTTGCTTTTTCAATATTGATGTAGAATACTTACCAATTTTTGCGGATGGTCAAATAAACTCCACTTTTTTAGCATGTATATTTCAAATAACAACTTATAACAACATCCAATAGGGGGTCGATTTCTAGACCTCGTCGACTCCCATGGTCAATTTTCGTTTAGGTTGACCCCCGCAAAAAGGATATCGACCCCAAGGGGTCTATATCGACCACTTTGGGAACCCCTGAATTATAGTCATATCTCTTTGGAAACTTCTCCACCAGCAATCACAACACGTCGCATCGTAAGCCTATTTTGACTCTCCGTTTCGCCGTCAGATGTTGAGATTTTGTTGTTGTCTCGTTTGCTGCAGTTTGTCGAGAAAACAGATTGGAAAAAAAACTTGTGAGACGCATAGCAGAGCTGATTATTTGCAAAAAAATAACGGCAGAGACTGGACTCGAACCTGAAACTTTGTATTTGTTAAATATTGCATTTCAAACAAGTTCCCTTTGAAATGAAAATCTAATAATACTACTAGTTTGACTATTAGATACCCAAATCTTCGAGATGAACAATATTCCGAAGTCACTCCTCCACAGAAAAAAATCCTCGAAAGACACAATGCATAATACCCATCTAGTGTCCATTACAGAGCCTGAGTAACATCAATAACCCAACTAAATTCAGCTCTATTGATGCAACTTACGCCTGCGGTGCGATTGTTTGTGTTACCTCCATAAACCCACTGCCCACTGACGTACCGATCTTCAAACCGAGTAGAAACAATCAGCAAATCATCAGTGAATCACGTCTATCGCCGAGTGGACCGCCATGTCAGCCGGATAATTGCGTTTAGTTTAGATTGTTGAAAGGAAAAAAAACATCAAAAACCTCAAACAAAAAAAAACAATCCGATCCTCGGCCACCATAGGACCACAACGAATGGACTAGAAACAACACACACTGTTCAGTAAGAGTGTACAATAACTTATGTGTCGGATTATGTGATCAAAAGCTTGCCCGTGGCTGGCCTCACGTGGGGTCCACGGCCCCAAATTATTATCCGTCAGCGGGACTGGCTACGGTTTCGACTTCATCTCCGGGGCTGACTCCCTTCTATAAAACTTAACGATCTGTTACGACGATCAATCGAAGACGACGCAATTTAGGCTGATTTGACGAAGAAGAAGAAGAACCAAACAATAGTGATTGGCTTTTATTGGTATTTACGGCAGTCAGGTGTCATTATCGTGCAGCTTATGTTAGTTGCCGTCGCAAACGGTTCGACGGGCTAATTGAAACATCAAATTTTCCGGCTATTGAATTTATTATGTGACCTAGACTAACTGATTTCGTTTCTTTCGAACGACTTAGATCAGGGGTAAAATGTCGCAAACAAGATTTGTGCCTCAATAAATTTTCATTTGTTGTCCATTACTAATAATGAATCGACCTAGTGGCGGTAACCAGGTAGGAAAGTACAGGTCATCAATCAATCATCGTTTATTATCTGGGTCTGAATTGACACATCAGTCGTCACAAGTTTGAACCTCGATCTGGGAGGATTCTTAGAGTCAATATAATCGTAGCATTAGCTAAACAAATGTTCTATACTATTCTATATGTTCTTTTTGGAAAACTGTTGAGATGATGAAAACATGTGAACTGAAAAATTTACAGTTTCTTCAACGTCGATGCACTTTAATTCCTTGATTTTTCTACAAAATGTACTGTTTGGACTTTACGTGATTTTAAATTTGCCCTTTAGAGCAAATTCAGCAGCTGCGAGATTCATATGGGTGGTCTATAATTTAACTGAAACTGAAACAAACGTATCCTCAGCAAGCCGTTCTAGTTTTATTTATTCGACCAGTTCTTCTGTCAAATTTAAAACTGATCTACGATGCCGTTCTATTTTTTTGTATATTTGAAACACGAGTAAAACACTGCTGGGGCTGCCAGTTTTTCTTGTTATAAAATCCAGATTTAAATTTTGTAACTGACATAAATTATGCATCTAGAACTAAAACACTCCTGAATATGCCCTTAGTATTTATGAGATAAACATTTTTATGCGATTTTGCATTGCCTACTGCCAGTGGTTCATTGCCATAGAAAATATAAATATACATGCTCTAAATACAATCCACTAATCGTCAAAAGGAAAAACAAAAATGCAGGAAACCATTCAAATTATACTTCATAATTCAAAAATGCAGACTGTCTAATATTTCAAACTTCCAAAACAGCTGTTGCTCTCTAGTTGAACATCGTGTGTTGAACCATTCCCGCCCTTGTTTGATTACAAATTCTGGCGTTCATTAAGATATGCTGCAAAGCATGATAATCAGATTCCATAGTTAGTGGCCGTTTATGTAGATTCACTCGTAAAATTCCGTGGAATAATTCATCATGTCACCATCAGTCATAACAGTGCTGAGCCGCTTTGATAAACCTAAATTATTGTCTTAGTGTTTGTTAGGTTAAATATACGAGATATCATTACTAACTGCTTTGTGTTACCAACTTCCAATTAGTAATGTTGATAATTTGAAGTGTTTTGAATTTGGTGATCATTGCCTTGGAACCCTAAATTCGACATCAAGGTGGCATATTCTGAAACTGACCGCAACCAATGTCAGTTTGGATATGTCGGTTTTGAAGATTAAAATCTTTTTTCGAGTGTAAGTTTCTATGAGGGTTTGAAATTTTTAATATTCTAACTCTAAAATGCCGAAAACGGATAAAATTAAACAGCTAATGGTGAGATCATAAGACAGACCTTTCATATGAATTTTTATCTATTAAAAATACAACAATTCCATGAGAAATTGATATACGATCTTAGAATTTCGTGATATTTGGAAGAATCATTAGGGTGACTATTTCCTGGGTTGATAAAAAATCGATTTTTTTTCGTTTTACAAAAATAATATAAAAAAATCATATCTGGATATGTTGTTAATAAATGCCTATAATTTTTAGGAAACATAGGCGAACATTGTAAAGTGGAAGTTTTATGTTGGAGAATGTAAATTGTGTACCTTTTTCACGGTTTTGATGGTTTGCGACCAATGGGCACTATGTTATTTTATATTTTTTTTCTAAAAGCTAAAACATTTTTACATAACCCATCCAATTTTTTTTGTTTTGAGTTTTTGAGAGAAAATCGAAAAAACACGGAAACTATGAAAAATTGAAATTTTCAAAAAATTATAACTCAAAAACTAAAGAAGAACATAAATCGCCACGTTTCGTATATGTTATGTAAAAATGTTTCCTCTTACAGAAAAAATATAAAATAACATTGGTCGCCAACCCAAAACTCCAACTTTACAATATTCGCCTATTTTCTTAAAAACTATAAGCATTTATTGACAACATATCCGAAAATTAGCAGAAACGGCCGAGTTATGATTTTTTTAAATGTATTTTTTGAAGAAAATCGAAAACGATCGATTTTTTTATCCATCCTAATGACATGATAAAAAGTAGGGGTCTAATATTTTTCGATGGAGAACGTTTCTTCCAAATATTGCGAAATTCTGAAAAATCGTATATCGGTTTCTCATGGAATTGTTGAAAAGATCTTGCAATCTCTCACCAGTCGTGAAAAAAACATTACTCTATATTCACTGAATTCTTTTTTTTCGTGGGAGTTACCTACCGCCAGAGTTGCCAGGTTATTGTTTCAAAAATCTGTCAAAACTCAAAAATTTATCTGGATTTGTCTAGGTCTACTATATACAAGGAAATTTTTGCCGGGCTTCATTTTCAGTGAGCAAAAAAAAGGGTCTCCCGACCCATCGTATAGAGGCCAAAACCGTAAAGATCTAGCAAGATCTGACTAAATCTAGGAAAATTTGGAAAATCTGGGAAAATTTGGAAAATCATACAAAAGATCTGGTTAGTTTGAGTGTCTAACGAAGTGAGAAAAATCTGGCATTTGCCAGACAAATCTGGCATCCTGGCAACGCTGCCTACCGCACAAAAAACCGCATAACTTCGGAAATCTCTGTAAAAACAGCGAACCTCCTGAAACCCAAGTAAAAACCGCGTAACTTCGGAAATTTGAATGAAAAAAATCTCGAAACTTCGGAAATCTCTGTAAAAAACCGCGTAACTACGGAAATCCACAAAAAAACGCGTAGCTGTCCGTGTAAAAACCTACGTTACTTCGGAAATCCTCGTAAAAATCGCGCTAAAAAATCACGCCTCTTCGGTAATCCCTGTGGAAAACTAGGAGTAACTTTGGAAATTCGTATGAAAAGAAGAAAGTTCGGAAATCTCTGTAAAAAAGCAATCAACTTTGGAAATCTGCATTTTCTCTTAAATCCGTGTAAAAAATCGTTTTTTTTTTTTAAACACGCGTGGAAAAAACATGTAACCTCTGTAGTTTCCATAAAAAACACTTTGGAAATCCGGGTAAAAAACTTCGTTTCTTATGAAATCCACAGTACCTCGGAAATCACTGGCATAAAAAAAAAACACGTAACTATGGAAATCCACATAAAAAGAATTGTGTTACTCCGGAAATCCCCATAAAAAAAAACAATCAACGCGTATAAAACCACGTAACTTTGGAAATCCACGTTTCTCTGGAATCCGTGAAAAATCCCTAAAAAATTTCCCTGGAATCCATGAAAAAACGCTTAACCTTGTAAATTCGCCTAAAAAACCGTAGCTTTGACCTCTTAAAAAACCGCGTTATCTAAAAAAATACATCAACTTTGGAAATCCGCGTAAAAATCGCGTTTCTTGTAAAATACGCACCAGAAAATCACGTTTCTTTGGAAATTCGCGTGGTGAAATAAGCGTAACTTCGAGAATTCGTATAAAAAACACTTAAATTTGGAAATTCGGGTAGAAAATCCCCATAAAAATAACGGAATTTCGTAAACTCGCGAAAATAAAACACGTAACTTTGGAAGTTCACATAAAAATAATTGCGTAACTTTGAGAAACCGCGTAAAAACACACGTAATTTTGGAAAACCCCGTGAAAAATCGTATAACTTCAGAAATTTCACGTTAAAAACCGCATTTTTAGTTGAATTCGGGTAAAAAAAACCGCGTGACTTCGTAAATTCCGTTAAAAAAAAACTGCGTAGCTTCGGAAATCTTCGTAAAAACCCGATAACTTTGAAAAATCGCATAAAATTCCTTTGGAAATACGCGTGGAAATAACGTGTTGCTTCTGATATTCGAGTAAAAAGAACCGTGTAACTAAACTCCCCGTAAAAACCCTTTGGACAACCCCGTAAAAACCCGTGTAACTTTGGGAATCAGCGTAAAAAGCGGGTAACTTCGAAGATCCCCAACAATCCGAAGAAACCGACAACGTGAATCAACGTTGGAAATTCGCGTAAAAACTACGTTTCTTCTGAAATCATGTTTATTAGCAATTTTTTTCGTAATAAACCGCGTGACTTCGTAAATTCGGTTAAAAAAGCGCGTAACTTCGGAAATCCTAGTAAAAGAACTGCGTATCTTTGGATATCCTCGTAAAAGAAAACGCGTTTCCTCTGAAATCCGCATGGAAGATCGAGTTTCTTCTAAAATACGTAGCTTTGAAAATTCGGGTCAAAAACCTCGCGTCTTCTGAAATTTTCGTAACCTCGTAAATCCTGGTTAAAACAATGCAACTTTGTAAACTCGCATTATAAAACACGTAACTTTGGAAATTCATATAGAAAGAGCCATTTGACTTCGGAAATTCCCATGAAAATCCGCGCGAACAAACCGATCAACCTTGGAAATCCTCACAAAAATCGCGTTTCTTAGGAAATTGGCATGAAAAACCGCTTAAATTCTCATAAAAAGAACCGCTTAACTTATGAAATCCGCATAAAAAATACAATCAACTTTAGAAATCCGCGTGAAAAAACGCGTTCCTTCTGCAATCCCCGTAAATCACGTTTTTTCGGAAATGTGCGTGAAGAAAGCACTTAGCTTCGTAAATTCACTTCAAAAGAACCGCCTAATTTCGTTGAGAATCGGTGTGAAAAAAAACGCGTTTCGAAATTCGCAAAAACAAAATTCGTTTTTCTTCGGAAATACACGTGAAGAAAACTTGTAGCTGCGGAAAACCGCCTAACTTCGGAAATTCTCGTAATTTCGGAGATTCGTGTAACCTCGGAAATCCCTGTAAAAAACAGTGTCACTTCGGAAATCCGTTTATTGTGAAATCCGCGAGTGAATTCGTGTTTTTTTTTCGGATATCCGCTTGAAAAAAACGCGTAACTTCGAAACTACGCTTGACTTCGGAAATCCCCGTGGAAAATAGCGTTAACTTTGGAAACTCACATAAAAAAAATCCGCCTAATTTCGGAAATCCTCGTAAAAAACCGCGCAACTTCATACAACTTCATACATGTGAAAAAGAAAACACTTAGCTTTAGTAATTAGCGCAAAAAAAAACAATTTTTTAAACTCTTCGGAAATACGTGTGGAAACAAACGCGTAACTTCTGAAATTCTCATGAAAAGAACCGCCTAACTCCTGAAATCCGCGTAATCTCGGGAATCCCTTAAAAAAAACAGCGTAACTTTCTTGTGAAATTCGCATTAAAATTCGGGTTTTTTTTTTGGAAATTCCTATAAAAAGAACCGCGTAACATTCGAAAGAAATCCGAAATCCGGATTCCATTTTGATCCAATTGGACTGATTTCGTTGAAATTTAAACGTGACGCACTTGACGTTGTTGGGCATAACTTCAGGCGTGTTTCTGCTACGATGGTAATGTTTGCAACATAAATTCAGACGTTCTGTGTGATTTTTGCAACGATGGAAATTTTTGCAACATTTTTTGTTCCAGAATTCAAACACTTAAACGAACTGTATGAAAAACCACGCATGAATCGAACATCTTAAAAAGAAACTCTATGTCGAATTCTTGCAAATACCGCGGATCGATTTTTCCTTTTATGTTTTCAAAACAAATCAATCAAAGTGGTTGAACACAAATATTTTTTATTTTTAGAAGTCTTGGATGGTAGATGTCATCTATCATGAATTTTCCGAAGTTTTACGCAAGGTAAGATTTTTACTGTTTCGTCCGATCGTGAACAAGCATCGTCCAGTTCATGTCAAATCGATTCACTAATATATTTGGTATTCGTCGAATTTTCCTCCATGGTAATGTAAGAAAAGCCATGACTGTCCTCGAACAAATTCGTGTCGCCGTTAAAGATGTTCAAGCTTTCGATATGATTATTTGACATTTACGACAGAAATTTGCGACTTTATTTTTTTTTCAAGATTGAAAACTATCTGAAGTAGTTATCTGCTCTATTTTGTATCCATTTTACTGAATTATTCACAACAAAGTAACTCCTTTTTTCAAGCTTTGTCTCTTGGTCTTGGCCTTCAACGAAGAAAATTCTACGGTTTCTGACGATGTTTACTACATAAAATTACTCCATTTCGTTAGCGAACTCCGACGCATAAATTTGTTCTCTGTCTGAAAATTGATTGTTACATTACCTGGAATGTTCCACAGATAGCAGTAAAGTGCCTTGTAGGCGCTGTTCCGTGATGCAGACAGGTTTATCATGGCATGCAAACACAACCCTTGTGGAATGTTCGACAAACGATTCGAAACCCTAGCAAGCGTGATGAATCATCGATCGATTGTTTAGAAGAAGAAAACGCACATTTTTGAAAACTCATCATCGTCAAGCCATCGTTTCCAATTAGACAAACAAAAAAAATGATTCACACCCCGAATAAACGAACGAAATTTTTTTCCCGCAGGCCGATTTGAGCGATTTGGAATCTAGTTCCCGGGAAAGCGGTGTGAGAAAGCTCGTAAAATCCCATCAATTATCACCGACGAGCCATCCATCGGTTTCGAAATGGCTTGATTGTTTTAATTGATTGTATCGCCTAAATCGAACCCAGTCGAAGAAATTTTTTTTTTCAGATTTGATCCAAACAGAAAATGACCTTCCTAGAAAATAAGTGATCAAAATTGATATCGAACCAACCAACCAACCAACCCATTCATCGCCTGAAGCCGACGGCGCCTGCTGTGTTTTGCAGCGCACTCCGAACAAGGCAATATTTCAGAAGAAAGAAAGAAAGGCACGAAGCGATCCGCCAAAAAAAGAAAAACAGATGGAAAAATTACCAACATAATGTTTAGCGCCAAGTGAAAATCTTTTGCATCTTTTACTCTCATTTTCATTTTTTTTTGCTTCTTTTTCTTTTTCTCCCCATTTTCGGTACTCGCTCTCTCGCTCGCTCGCTCGCTCCGGTTCGGCACTGGATTGTGGGTTGGTTTTGTGCAGCCCCAGTAGGACCCCCACCGCCACCATTGCCGCCACCGTTGAAGGCACCGTCACAACTCTCAACTCACTACGGGCCCGGCAGTCAGACCAAGTCCGGCTCGATGACGAACGGCAATAATTTCTATCTGCACAAGCACATGAACGGTGGCGTCGGCGGCGGTTCGCAGCAGAATACGATGATCTTCAATACCGGCAGTGCCAGCAGCGGTGGCACTACGGGTTCTCAGAACAACGCCCAGCACGATTACTACAATCAGCTACCCCAGCAACAGCACCAGAACCAGAATGGTGTCGAAGGACCAGACTCCGATTCGGGCCTGGAGGTGGTCGAAGAAGCGACGCTCAAACCATCGGATTTAATTCGTGGAAACCACAACCGTAGTATGTCCATTATTTCAGGTAAGTACCGATCGAACTTCACACGTCATTTCGCGTGAGCTTCCTGGCAAACATGAGGAAACAATTGAATTACAAAGAGAGAAAGTGTGGAAAGACCGTGCGCGCCCGAGTGAAGTGATTATTATGGTTAAGGGTGGTGAAAAACTATCCTGATTGCAGTGACACGAACTGATTCCGTTGATCCGTGACTTTGTGAGCCAATGGGCGTCAAGAAAGAAAGAAAAAAAAACAAATATGAAAAACAACGAATCGAACAGAACAAGTGGAGAAAGTGAAAGGATACAAAGTTTTGCCTGTGCGCCCACGTCCGTCCGATTGTATGTGAGACAGTATCGCGCCTCGAAACCTCATTAAAAAAAAGTGTTATCCGCCAGCGAGCGCGCCAGCAGGCAGAGTGTAATTTAAGTGCAATTTAAGTGAAATTTAAATCTTTCCTTACGGCGGCCACCCGATGGTTCGGCGATGAAGTGCATCGCGGAATGGGTGCGAAAAACTGAATCGCAAACGACTTAATCACGCTGTGAAGTGGCTTTGTGGCTGCAGTGGCGGGAGCAGTGCACTCGTTTGATGTGCTAAAAGCACCGCGCGATTCGGCATACGACGGAAAAACGTTCCAACGGTGCAACAGTACTGATGAAAAGTGACGGACTATTTGTAGGAAATGGACAATTAATAGTTGATATGGCACAAAAGATTTGTATATCTTGGTTAGTAAGTAAAGACAGACTTTTTCGAAACACCTACCCTGTAAGTCGTCGCCTAAAATCAGCAATTATGTTCAACGAAAACTTGTTGGGGAATCGACCTGTAATTTTTTGTAAATAATACAAAATGTCGCGTTGTGACGATTGTTCAGACGGATAGCACAATGTGCTGAAATCAAACATTACCGACGGACTTCATTTTCATCGTTCACATGTACAAAAATGGAAAAAGATATTAAAGGTTCACCTACATAACGAAACACCGACGACTCATCAGTCTTCCAATGGGTGTTACGGAATTGATGATTTCATGTTATATTCGAGCATGCGACTACAGACTAAAAAAGATCGACTTACTTGCCAGAAAAACGTTCTGACCTCATGTGCGAGGTTGGAATTTGAAACCTTGAAGGCTCTGTGAAAGGACATTTATAGAAGTTCTGGGTAGCCGACTTCCCAAAGTGATTAATTTGTTTTCCAAAATTATCATCTTTTGAAGCTTTCATAGCCGAACATTCTTTTCCATTTCCAAAAATTATCATCTTTTCCGGATGATCAACTTAAGTGCAGAGTTGTTGCAGAATCCCAAAAAACATCACGTTCAAATTCTATTTGAATCTGATGAACTTTTATCGGATCACTGAAGTTTGAATGGAGTAAATCGTCATGGTTTCTGTGAGATTGTTCAGTGGAATTGTGATCCTGTTTGAGCTCTGTGAAAACAGATACCGTGAGAAAACGTCTTGTTTTCTGAACAATAATCCGTTGAACTTCAAACCCAAAGATCGAGTAAAAAGTTATCCCAAACAAAATGGGTGTACTACACGAAATAAAAAGTCCCGGACATAACAAAGAAAAAGTCAAATTTTTACCGTCAACATTTTTTCTCCATCTAGAGCAGGGGTTCCCAAACTATTTTGGGTTATGGACCCCTTTACTAAAATTAACTTAGCCCTCAAACCCCCATCAACAAATTCCTTTGAAAATTCAATTTCTTGCTTTTTAATATTGATGTAAAATAATTACTAATTTTTGCGGGTGGTCAAATAAACACAACTTTTTTTAGCGTAAATATTTCCAATAACAACTTATATCAAACAATAGGGGGTCGATTTCTAGACCTCGTCGACCCCCATAGTCAGTTTTCGTTTACGTCGACCTTCACAAAAAGGATATCGACCCCAGGGGGTCTATATCGACCACTTTGGGAACCCCTAATCTAGAGCGATACACTTGACCCATCGGTCCTCCAACATTTTGATGCAAAAAAAACAATTATCAAAGCCTTTAAAATAGGCTTCCGTTTGTGCAATGACCTCAGCATTCGACGAAAATTTCTTTCCCTGGAGAAACATTTCCAGGTTTGGAAATAGATCATAGTCTTCGGGGGCCAGATCTGGAGAATACGGGGCATGGTAGACTAATCCATACCGCAAATCATTCAATTTCACCATTGCTGGTGCGTTTTTTTCCATAGCTTGATGAAAACTAGAACTCTTTTTGACACGATCAGCTGTTTTTCAAACACTAGTGGATAGATTGTCATGAAATTGGGTGTTGGGCCATCTCAACAAAAATATACAGGGTTCGAAACTATTCACGTATTTTCGTTGAGAGCCCCAGGGACTTTTCATTTCATATAGTAAAAAATGTGCTTCCATTGAGCAAAAAATTCGTATCAAATGTTCCGTCCTTCATTCCACAATTAATCTTCATTTCAACATGCCCTTTCGCAGATTCAACAATTTATGTTGAACTATAGAAGTTTCACTTCGGTGCAAACTGAAAGAAAGTGTTTTGTACGTAGCAGAAACTTTATGTCTGCTTAACCGTTTTTTTGTTGAACTTCTGGGAGGCATTCCATTGCATTGAAAGTAAAGAACATGCAGTAAACGGTCACCGGATATAGGTCAGCAGTTTTGTCAATATTTGAATTATTGGTTGATATTCGAAGTTTTCTGCAGGCAATTTTCAGCAATTAAAATGTCTCTTTGAGCTCTGAAAAAATTATCGCTCATTTCGAGAGCATGTTCAAAGATGTTTAAAAAATCTCCATAATTTTCCACCAAAAAATACCAACCCGAGTAGTGAAATAGTCAAAAGAACATAGTGTTGATCTCGGTTAATTCTACTGAAGCAAACATTGATAGAGAAATGGCCATCTAGACTCAAGTCCGTTCTTCGAAATCGTCAAGATTTGTTGAACTTCTGTCTTCTTGAAGACCTAATATTTATCGATTAGGTAGAGTTCCGATGTGTTCGGGTGACTTACCTATTTAGACCGGAAAAAAACAATACGGCAAATCAAATCAAGCCGAAAATTGGTCGGATGTAATGGCAGAATGCCAAATCGAGCCAAAAAATCACATGTACTCAATTGGGATTTTGTAAACAGTAAAAGCCATTTCGGAAGGTATTTATCATTGTAAATTTATACGTATATAGAACAGATGATCACATTCGAAGAGATCTACTTTCCGATTTGAACTTGCAGCTTGCCTAACATTTTACGCGGGCTAACGTTGCATGCTCAGAAAAAAAATATGAATTTCACAGGTAACATAATTCTACAAACAATACAATTCATAAGTACGTAACTTTACAAATGACGCAAAATTCCACACGCACAGAATTTTTTCAGGCTCCGAGTGTAATTTGGCTATCAAGTGTCGCTGTATGAATTTGTATGGATCAATTATTCATCAAGCGGATGTAGGCTTCTGTGGTTCAGTCGATTAACTGACGTGCTTCATGATCTAATGTTTCTCGGTTCAAGTCGCGCTGTTACTATCGTTCTTTTGTTTTTTATTTCATTGCATTCCAGACAACTATTACAGTTTTCAAATCACACAAATTTACATGTTCTTGAATATAAATTTGTTTAAAATAAAAAAAGCTTTATTTATGTGCCTTTTAGAAAATGTACGTTTTTAAACTGTGTGTAAATTGTTTTTTTTGCAATGCATATAAAAAACGTTCGTTACTTCTGGCATATCTCGAACCGAAAAATGCCTGCGGTTATCATACATCCTCTTACTCATGGTGTTGATCACATCGACGTAGTGTATTTCACCGAACGATCGCCGACGAAAGATTTTTCTCTGAACGCAATTTTCGGAACAACATTTTGCCGAAAACTATCTCGCAGAAGGCAGTTTTGTTGAAGGAACGCCGTCGGAACTCAATTCGCTGAACTCAATCTTCTGAAATGCAAATTCAAATTTCAAAACTTCGACGAAGGCTGTTTCGTCGAAGGCTTTTTCGCCGGAGGCAGCTCTCCCCGAAAGCAAATTTCATCAAAAGCGAACTACGCTGAAGGCTGTTTCGTTGAAGATTGATTTCGCCAAATCCATCCGCTGTTCCGGAAAAATCCAATCGTAAACAAAATTTGCGGAAATGAAAACCTGTAAATTTACACGAAGGCAACTTTCGTCGAAAGCTAATTTCACTTTGGAAAAATTTGCCGAAGGTTGTTTCACTGAAGGTTGATTTGCCGAAGGTAAATTTATTCGAAAGCAAATTTCGCTGAAATCAAACTTTCAAAAGCAATCTCTACAAAGACTAATTTCGCCGAAGGCAAACTTAACCAAAGGCAAATTTCATCAACGGTAAATTTCGCCTGGCTGTTTTTCCGAAGGCTGTTTCGCCTTAAGTAAATTTCGCTGAAGGCCGAATTTCGCCGGAAGCTGTTTCGCCGAAGACTGTTTCGCCGAAGGGAAATTTCACCGTAGGTAACTTTCGCTGTAAATTAATTTCGCCGAAGGCTGTTAAACCGAAGACTGTTTCGCCGAAAGCTGGCCGGAAGCGAATTTCGCCGAAGACTGTTTCGCCGAAGGGAAATTTCACCGTAGGTAACTTTCGCTGTAAATTAATTTCGCCGAAGGCTGTTAAACCGAAGACTGTTTCGCCGAAAGCTGGCCGGAAGCGAATTTCGCCGAAGGATGTTTCGTCGAAGGTTGTTTCACAGAAAGCTGTTTCGTCGAAGACTGTTTTGCCGAAGTGAAATCACCGTAGGTAACTTTCGCCGTAGATTAATTTCGCCGAAGAATGTTTCGCCGAAAGCTGGTACGCCGGAAGGCAAATTTCGCCGGAAGGCAAATTTCGCCGGAAGCGAATTTCGCCGAAGGATATTTCGTCGAAGGTTGTTTCACAGAAAGCTGTTTCGCCGAAGGCTGTTTCACTGAAGACAGTTTCGCCGAAAGTTGTTTTACCGAAATCAAATTTCACCAAAGGAAAACTTCACCGAATGCAAATTTGGCCGAAGGTTGCATCAGAAACTCTACCAAAAACGAATTTTATCGAAGGAAAATTCCGCCGAAGCTAAATCTCACTGAAGGCAAATTTCACTAAAGGCAAATTTCGTCGCAGACCAATTTTGCCAAAGACAAATCTCATCGGTGGCAGATTTCTCCGAAGACAAGGCTGTTTTGGTAAGGCAAATTTCATCGAAGGCAAATTTCGTTGAAGGTAAATTTCGTCCAAGGGTTGTTTCAAACGGAGGCTGTCTCGCCAAAGGCAAATTTCGCCGAAGACTGTTTCGTCAAAATTAAATTTCGCTTAAGGCAAACTTCACTAAAAACAACATTCACTAAAGGCAAATTTCGCCGGAGTCTGTTTAACCAAAAACTGTTTTCAACGAAACACAAATTTTACCAAAATTTCGCCTTCAACGTGTATCGCCAAAGGCAATTTCGCTAAAGTCAAATTTCGCCGAAATCAAATTTTGTCGGAATCAAATTTCGCCGAAGTAAAATTTCATCGAAGGTAAATTTCACCGAAGGTAGTTTCGTCTAAGACTGTTTCGTCGAAAGACTAATTTCGTCGTAAACTGTTTCACCGGAATCAAATTTCACCGAAAACAAATTTCGTCGTAAACAAACTTCGTTTCTCGCTGTTTCACCGAAGACAATTGCGCCGTTTATTGCGAGCAATCAATAATTTCCTGAGGCAAAAAGAACAATTCAAGTACACGAACGCATGGAAATACGAACAATAAAAAAAATATTGTGGTATTTAAAAAAAAATCTGAGATAAGCAAGTAATGTAATTTTCGGAAAATTATTAAAGGACAAAAAGGACAGTAACCTAATGCTTTGGTTCATCATCAGGATGAATTGTCGCTATTCGATCACTGGTTCGGATTCAACTATATCATAAAATCTAGCTTTGGGTGAACCGGACAAAACGAGTAAACCTTGACAAATGTGATTTCTGTAGAAGCCTGAGTTTTATGTTTTTCATGCACAGTTTTATAGAATTTTATTTGTTTTGTTTTGACAAAATGGTCGAAATGTATAGCTAGTACTGTTGAATATGAGTTTATACACATGATTACGTTTCGTCTTTGACTCATCAGTGCATCAGAAGATTATGTTGACCTGCTGACGCAAACCCCCGGACCAACATAATCCGCTGAGCAGACGTAAAGTTATTTTTAAAGCTATTTTTTCAAGACACTTTTTTCTTACACAAGAAGTGTAACGCCTAAACTGGTGTCGGAAACATGTGAAAATGATTTTGTGCGCCTAGCATAAATTTGGGGGTAAAAAATTTTTTCCCCTTCAAATTACCATGAGTTTTTAGTGTTTTTAAAGTGTGAAAGAATTAATAGTAATTTTGTATACTTCCTCTAATGTCTCGGACTTGAATTGACAATTATCATAAAATGGATATGTAACTTCAATGTGCCGTTACATCAAACTGTATTAAAATGGGTTACAGCAAGTAAGTTTTTTTTTCAATTGTAACTCCAAACTATACAGCTCTCGTTCGTTTGGAATTGGATAGTTGGTGATGAATTCCGACCACTTTCCATCAATCACCGACTTCCAACTCGCAAAACGATGGTAGTTACAGTGACAATCACAACGGTATATGCGTCCCAAATTACTAATCGTCGATGAGATGATAATGACTTTAACCAGCTCAACATGCAATTCAACGGTTGGATGAAGGCATTTCCTAGAGTGTCTCGTAAGCAAAATCAAAACGTTTAAGTTCCAAACCGAACACTAGAAGTGCCACTAGCCGTCGGTAAAAAAATATGTCGGACCTCTTACACGTGCGAATTTACAATCCTCTCTTCTGGATGGAGCCGTTAGATGCTTCATCTTTCGGAAACAGAGCAATTACATGTGCGCGATGATTTCTACCGCATCTTCGAGTGACTGCCAAGATAGCTGCAGAGCCATCCGGCGGTTGTTGGTTGGATGGATGGATGGATGGTTCTTCAGTTCGGGTATTTCAGCAGCACGGGAAAAAACACGATCTCAGGCGTCGATTTGCAGCTGTTGTCGGCGTGTTTTTTTTTTTTCGCCCATTCCTTTCGACCATCATCCACCAAGTCAAGTGTACGGAAATCTAGTTGCAGCCCGTTCCGGATCCGATCGGGACTAGCGAAAAATTTACACAACCGAAATGACAGACCGAGTTGTTGCACAATTGCTGGCGCAGCTACTGTTGGCTTTGACGAATCGGAAAATGGAAAGCCCAACCCGAGCTGGTGGGACGAATTATGAAAATGAGTTTTCTCTTTTGACGTCTTGCACCCGCAGCATATTAACATGATTATTTCCGATCTGTTATGAATTTGGAGACAAATTCACACACAAAAAAAAGAAGCCAACGGGGAGGGCCGTCAGGCTAATTGTACCAAACGTGATGGCTTTCTCTTTTTTATTTTGGCTAGGAAAATATTTGTTATTCAGCGGAAATCGGCCGGATCCGGTTGTCATAAATGGAAGAAATGTATAATTGATCAAATTTTTGAATTTCAAACGCTTTATGCCTGGTGGAAGCAATTTTATTACTTTGTATAGAGCATGAAGCGAGTGCAAATCCATCCTGGTGCTGAAGTAACCAATCACCGGAGAGTTAATAGCAAAACACCTGCATCATGTTGTTTACAAACTGCCGTCTGGCTGTCAATCCGGGTGGGGGTGGGAAGCTACACGGGCCCAGGGAAATACCAGGCAGGGCGCGGTACTCGGATTTCAGTTTGTTTTTGCCAGCTTATCATCACGTTTCGAATCACTCTCTGTTCTGCTTCAAAAGTGGAAAATATGTTTTTCGCTGTCTGTTTCACCTCGCTCGAACACCTCCTCGGCGCTTGTGCTGGTGCGGCTCGCGGTTATTTCAATGCACAAATCTCTCGCGCTAGAGGAAAGCCAGCATCGCAACGTCAGACACAGAAAAAAAAGATTAATGACCGCTAAATTGAGCGTCCATTCGATCGAGTACATCATATTACCCCCTCGGCCCCTCGACGTCCGAGACGCGTCCAGTTGCAGGCTGTTTGCATTACATGAAGAACGGACAAGGGGGTTTCTTGTCTGTGTTTGCGATCGAATCTTTCATCGGCTTATGCTCTCGGTAAAGAAAAACTCACTGGCAGTGGCATAATCAGCCGTTATTCCGTACAAATTCAATCAAGGTAAGCTCATTGGCTATCTCGCCGCTTACTCCATCCGGTAGGGTGAAGTGCGCGAAGGTGCAGACTAATTTTGCAACGGTTTTCAAGTTGTTAGAAGCATGAAGCGAACCGAGCGAGTTGAAGTAACGTAACTGCTTCGGTGTACTTTATCTATTGACTATGGTTCGAGAGATTGATTTCCCGAAAGCGCCTTCTAGGCCTTCTGTTGCTTGCAGGGGCTTTGATCTAGTTTGGGATTGAGTGATTTCCGATTCGGTCTAACCGACCGTTAAAGTTGAAACCAATTGGGAGGGTAAACCGACAAGCATCAACCCCGTAATGGGTCGATGGTCAACATTACCTAATCGAGTGTCACCGTTGATGTGTGCGACTGGTGAGAATTTGGAATTATTCAATGAGAAATAAAATTTCTCGAACAATTTCGTTGGTATGAATCACATACTTCTAAGAAATCTAAGAAGTGGATTTAGCAAGCTATTACTCCGGAACCACAGTTCGGATTTTAATCAGACAACACACAATTCTGTTAAAACACTCATCTCTTAAAGACTGTCCCAGAAAGTATGGACGCACTTTGATTTCGCTGTAAATAATTCACAAGTGTTAGATATTCGAATTTTGTTCGATATACTGATAATATTAGACTACAACAACAGAATATTATTCTCAACATTTGCTACTTAGCCATTGTATACTAGCTGGCGCACCTTCTTGCGAACGTTCCTCATTAAATTCCGTACAGACTTCTTGGCGACAAGTTTTGACACTTTTTTCCAATCTTTTTCGAACTGTTGAATGGTTTCGACTGCCGAGACATGTTTCCTAAGATGTGCCTACGTTAATGCCCAAAATTCCTCAATTGGTCGAAGTTGTGAGCAATTTGGTGGATTCATGTCTTTTGGGACGAAAGTGACATTTTTGGTAGTATACCATTCTACCGTTGATTTCGAGTAGTGGCAAGAAGTAAGATCTGGCCAGAACACAACTGGATCCTTGTGACTTCGAATCATGGGTAGAAGTCGTTTTTGTAAACATTGCTTGATGTATATTTCGCTGTTCATTGAAGCAGTGGCGATGAAAGGTTTCGAAAACTTACCGCAGCTACAAATTGCTTGCCAGACCATAGCTTTCTTACTAAATTTTTCGACTTCAATCGATGTCTCGGACTGGTTTAACACCTGCCTTCTCGCACCGTATAATATTGTGGTCCCGGCAAGGATTTGTAATCGAGTTTCACGTAGGTTTCGTCGTCCATGTTATGCAGATCAAATTTCCAGAAAGAATCGTATAGTACAGCTTTCGAACCCTCGGCCTGTTGTTTCGGACTACGTTTTGGTTGTTTCTGCTTCTTATAGGTTCGAAGATTCAAACGTTCTTTAGCACGAAGAACATTTGACTTCGAAGTGCCCACTTTTTTGGCCACATTTCGAACTGAAACCTCCTTCTTTTGCTCGAACGTCTTCAGTACAGGTACGTTTATCCAACTGAGGGTTAGCAGGGCCCTTTTTTCGACGTCGATACTTTCTGTAACAGTCTTTATTTGAAATACGCCTCAACTTGATTGTTAATATCGAATATATCTGAGAAAACGAGATGAGTTCTATTTTGCACAACTTACAGATCTTCTAGGATATAAAACATACAATTTTGAGTTTTTCTACTTTGGCATAGAGCGAACCATCACAGCTCAACATCATTCTGGAGTGGTGATAGTTGGTAAAGTCGGCTTGAAGGCTCATGTATTGTGATTATTTGCTTCTTTGGAGCGGAAACTCTTCATTCTTCTTCTCCAGTAAGCATGAACCCACTTCATTTTATTTCATTTTATGTACGAAATTTAAAAAAATCATTCAAAATGATAGGAACATCGCGATATAAATTAAAGGAACGAATTTCGCTTATGAACTAGCACTTGTTTCACAACTAAATGTATAAAAAAAAGTTTCAATCGTTCTTGATACACATGAAATTCAAATAACCGACAAGAAAACGACACCCCATTGACATTATTAATTGTAGTATAGCATTATTGGTTCGAAATTAGTTAACAGTAAGATACGTCATTGCATCCAATCAGCGATGAAAAGAGGCGACAATCCTGCAAACGAACATCAGTGTAGAGAAGACCGGGGCGAAAATGGCCAATCGCATGCCATTGGCTAAGCCGTCTATACGTGGGCCCGAGCATTAACTACAATTGGCTTAGGTTTATTTGATTTTTTGACAACGCGATTCTCACTGGAATTGATTACACATGACAAAAAAATCAGTTATGAAAAGTTCACTAGCGAACATTCTGCTCGATGATATTTAAGAAAAAGTTCGCACATTGAATATATCTGATATGATTCTCAAGCAGAAGATTTCTGTGAAATGAATTTTCGTAGCCGTTATATCTCAACCCTTTTGCATAATATGTGATGAATAACTTCGCCGATGAACAAAAACTGAACCTTTCTGAAAATGTTTAGTGCGCGCAGGGTGGTTGATAAGTGAATCAATGTTATGCAGTTGGTTGAAAAATATTAGTCAATAACTTAGCTTGAATAATGCACGCAGAAGTAACAGGAGCGCAGACTACCGCTATGACAATTTAAACCCGTCATTCAAACACTGCGCCTATTGTGTGTGTTCGAGACATGTTGACAATGCTGCGCTCCTGTTACTTCTATGAATCGAATTCATGCTAAATAGCGGATTATTAGGTTTAATTTAAATAGTACAGTGTAATCAGCCAGCTGGAATTAAAACCGACTTGTATTGCTATCATCACTATTTGGAACCATTGACAATATTGCAGTTATTTTTTCTCAGTTGCTGTTCAGTTGCGAATTTATTCAGTAGAATTTTTGTTGTTGATGAAAATATAATAAATAAATCTTGCACGAATCATTTCGGTGTCGAACTGAAGCGTAGTGGAAATTCAGCATCGTAGTATCATCGGATACGAATCTCCCTTCGATTATCTCTTTAGTGATATTTCTTTAGGTGAAAATTCATAATCAAGTTTCGCTGACAAAAAAAAATCAATTGTGAACTTCGAAGCTCAGAGTTTTGTTAATGCTTGTTTCATGAAATGTCGGAAGTGGTTTTTTTTCAGTCACTGAGTTTATTTAGAAAATCTCTTGAATCTAATTTTTCAACGAATGATAGTGAAATGAACTTTTTCTGTACATGATTTTCCCAACATTGAAGGATATAAACACTTATTCCAAAACGACCAAAAGTCGTTTAATATAGCAATAATTCAGTGGTATGCTTCACAACAAGAGATATTATGCCCCACAACAATGATGCATTATACCCTTTGAAATATCCGTTAAGTGACTGTTTTGAGAAAATTAGTTTATCAAAGAAATCGCGGATAAAATGCTTATTTAGTAGAAGCTAAAATCCTACATCGAAAAGCTGGGTAATAGTGTTACCCAGGCAAGCAATAAGCACATATTAATGCCGCACTATAACAGCAAATAATCGCTAATTGGCACTTTAATCGCTTTTGAGACTGAATTAGGACCGAGTTTGGCAAAATATACGGCTATTCATGGATCATGCTTATTTATGACAAGTGTGTATTGTGTAAGCTACATTCTGATTGATTTACAAAAGATGAGCTTTCAGATTGCAGATATAAAGCTATAAGAATTTTCGGTGCTATTAAAAGGCTATTCTATTGCCATTATTAGTGCTTACTGGTTACCTGGGTAGTTATAAAACTTTTCTTTAGAATGTCTTGAATGCTTATAAGAGAAACAGGACATTTTTGCCAGCAGAGGGGCATTGTACTACTTTCCACTACTTTCCACTTGGGCATGTGTGTTTATTTTCTGCAGATGTATATGTTCGGTATCCAGTGGGATCCGACCTGCAAAATACTGCAGGTTTACATTTTTTAAATTATTACTATTCTTTTCGTCGAAATAATTTCGGGTTTCGATTATTTTTGACTTCCTGTTTTAGCCAAATTTTTTGAGATATTATATCCAAATTTGTTAATGATAGATTAACAATGTACTACGTACCTTGAAAATGCTCGATACTGTGAAGAAACCCCAGATTAAGTTTCTTTTTTGAAATTAAATTCGAATTCGCACTTAGTAATGGATGTGTGCAGCCTCGAACATACGACTCGAGGCTTGAACATACGACAACTGGGTTCGGACTAACGGTTCGACAATAGTCATTATGGAAACTGAAGTAGGTTTGATATCAAACGAAATCGTCATTCGATGTCATTTTTGAAATTTCACATAAAACTATCACGTGAAGGGGCATTTTCAGTACTGACTTAGTTTTAATTTCTCTCGAGATTAAAGAAATGACTTTTATAGTGTTTATAGTACATAAGTGAACCTACCACTTCGTACATCGTCTCAGGGCAAGATGGTCGATACCTGCAGGAATCACTAGTGACGTACGAAAACGAAGATGTCAAACGCAAAGTCTACAACAAACCTGCACTCTATGGAAACATTTCCGTGATCAGAATGCCAATGATTTTTTTTTTATTAGGCTGCATTTCGATGTAAGATTTTGCATCGACTCAATTAGCATTTTATTCGTTAGATATTATATTATTCAGGCTGACCCTATGTGCGGGGCTGGGAATCAAACCCAGGTGGGACCATAATGTAATTCTTTACGATTAACAGGGTACGGTGCTATCGATTTTTGTTGAAATTGTTATTTTTGAACAGTCAAATGTAAAAATAACCTGTGAAGTGATTATTTTTTTTGTATTATTTTTTTTAACGATCAACTGAACGATCCACCAATTAGATTCTCGCGTTCAATTGATGGATCATACTCATCTCGGTTTTTGATGGTCCGCTATTTCGCATCGGTTAGGTAACACCCCCGGCCAACCGGTAACCGATTTCATAAAGCCCCAATCGAAGGCATGTGCGAACTTTTGCGCTCTCATCACGCGTGAGAAGATGATTAATTACGGATTTCGCCGTGGTCGGTTTCCTTTCCTCTTCATTCAGTTCGGAACTCCTCGGAACCCCTCCCCCTCCACGGGTTTGGTCTAGTGGCCAGACGCGCCGAAGTGCCCACGGCTCATCACAGATCAAAGAGACTCGCAGCATCAGCAGCAGCAGCACCGGTGGAGTGATGTCCGATGAAGGGTCTGGCGGAAACAGGCAATCGGCGCATGTTTGTAAATTGATCATTTAAATGCAATTACGAAACCCTGTTTGTAACTGTGAAAGCATAATTACTGGATTTGTTACATCGGCGTCAGTACTTGCATCCGGTCAGTGGGAGTCATTCGCGGACGAATAACGATAAAATGATAACTTCATTGGCGTCGTTCATTGCGATGAATTTTCATGCCTCCTCAACGCGTGATGGGAGTGACGTTAGATGCGCTCTCAGGTCAATGTTCCGGGCTCGATTTAGCGTCGTGTGCAGTATCAGAAAGTGGACTGCTTCCTTTCTGTTTGATTTCGTATCTTGGAATGAAATGATTCATTGGGAAACTTCCCTTCAACGTTAGATCATTTCCGAATAAAAGACTGAAGACCGAAATGTTGCCTTTTGAATAACAACACTCGAGCAAAAAAAAAGCAGTAAGGAAAGACAAAATTCAACTTTCATGTTGTTTTTTTTTATGTTGCCAATCCCAATCGAAGCCAAAAAAAACAACCAATTCATTTACGTAATGTCTTATCGCATCGTGTCGCCAGCCAACATTCATTCAAAAGTACGCAAATTTATGACGGTAATTTTAGGTGTCAAAATGGAACAAAGTCCCCTTCATTTTGAGCGACGTTGAAAGTTGAACTCGTAATTTGATTACTACGAATAAGCATTGCGATAATCGACACGATTTGAACAATTCAGTGGAGTATAAAATTGAATCTTGCCTTGACAGGACAGAGGAAACATGACAATGCTTTGATGTAAATTGTGGACTAAGCCCATATATCAGTCACTGAAATTGACTCGGACTGGTAAATTGTTCGCTGATGCACCCAAATTTAGCATTCACTCGCAAAATAATTAAGAGTAATGAAGAGCGGCAATACTTACTTAACGGAAGGCCCACGACTCATCTGACAGTTAAAAACGTACCTATAATCTTGTTTCCAAACAGGGCCGGTCTGGTGAACGTGAAACTAAAGTAAAGCTAGATTTATTTTTTTTTCATGGAAACTATTTAGAGAACAATAGAAAGGCATAACAACACCACTGGGTCAGGAGTCGGGTACCTTTTGAGTCGGAAGAGCCAAAAACGCAAACTTTTTATAGAGTCACAAAACATTTTCTTAACAATAGTACATTGAATAAATAAAGTGTTTTTTCTTTCATAGAAAACGAATTAAATCCACATGGCCAAAGCTTGCGACTATTTGCGTTAACAGGATTTACTATAAATGTTAGAGTTGTTTTGTGGACTTGTCACTTTCCATACCCTGTTTCATCGGAATATTGCTTCAGAAATTGAAAATAAAGTAATTTATTCTAAAAAAAATTCTTCTTCAAAATAATTGATTTGATTTGAATTTCTCTATTCAGTAATTTTTTGACGAAAACTTTCAGCAGATATACGAAAAAAATCGTCATATTTTACTGAGATGATGTGACTATAAATTATACCAATCAATTGGCCTCACGTTGTTTTATAGATTTAAAGAAAAAAATTCTTGTTGTACGGAAACACATCACTCATTAAGTCATGTGACTATCTAAGAAAAATACTTTTTTTCTGTAAAACAATGATTGTATTCATCAAGATAATTTTCTTCTAGTGCAATACGATCATTCCAACGCTTCTCTAACTTCTCGACGCCGTGCTTTTAGAAGGATTTGTCTTTTGCCTCTAAATAGGCTTTACAGTCAGAAATTGCTTCATCATGTGAGTTCAGTTTTTAACCGGCCAGCAATTTTTAGAATTAGCAAATAGCCAGTAGTCACTGAGTACCAGATCTGAACTATATGGTGAATCTTTGCCATTGACATGTGAATCGGCATATTGTCTTGGTGGAACAGTGTTTTTTTTTCATTGACAGGTCGTTTTGCCTTGAATTTTACATTCAAACGATCTAACAACGATATGCAGTGTTCGCTATTGATTGTTTCTCCTTTGTCAAGATAGTCGATGAAGATTATGCCATGTGCATCCAAACATACTGAAGCTATAACCTCTTCCCATCTAACTGTTGTAACTTTAGACCCTTCAGGTGATGATCGTTTTCATTCCGGAGGGAATCGATGGATCCCTGATTCATCCATTGTCACATAATTAGTTATAAACATGACCAAATGGCAGCGTTCGATAAAATACACCATCTAATAGCAATAGTCAAATTTTTATTCAATAATATAAGATCTGAGATGCCAACGGTATTTTTTAATCTTATTTAACGACTAACTTAAAACTAGAATAGTATCATTAGATTGAGTCTTCCAGATGGCGTTGTTAAATATCTATAACCGCTTCCTTCGGTTCTGTGGGTCCGCGGGAAACACCCTCAGGCTACGAAGGCCCGGCGCGTGGCTCGCATGCTGGTCATCGACTGGAGCGGTCTTCCGTGGGCGGTGATGGTGATGTTACGGAAGAGAATGGAACAAAGTGAATATCGTGGAAAGCGAGGTAACAGTTCGGCTGAAAAGTTTGTATCGTTTAAGAGAAACACACATTTTTTTGCCAAAATTCGTTTTTATTATTCAACATACATTGCCATCAGAGGCGATACAGCGATTATAGCGATCTTCCAACTTTTCGATACCATTTTTGTAGTACGATTTGTCCTTTTCCTCAAAATAGGCCTCAGTTTCAGCGATTACCTCTTCATTGCTTCTAAATTATTTACCAGCGAGCATTCTCTTGAGGTCTGAGAACAAGGAAAAGTCACTGGGGGCCAAATCTGGAGAATACGGTGGATGAGGGAGCAATTCGAAGCCCAATTCGTTCAATTTCAGCATGGTTTTCATCGACTTGTGACACGGTGCATTGTTTTGATGAAACAAAACTTTTTTCTTCTTCAAATGAGGCCGTTTTTTGAAATTTCGTCCTTCAAAAGCTCTAATAATGCTATATAATAGTCACTGTTGATGGTTTTTCCCTTTTCAAGGTAGTCGATGAAAATTATACCATGCGAATCCCAAAATACAGACGCCATAGCCTTACCGGCCGATTGTTGAGTCTTTCCACGCTTTGGGTTCGGTTCATCGCGTGCAGTCCACTCAGCTGACTGTCGATTGGACTCCGGAGTGAAGTGATGGAGCCATGTTTCGTCCATTGTTATATATTGACGAAAAAAATCGGTTTTATTTCGATATAACAGCTCCAAATACTGCTCAGAATCATCAATTCGTTGTTGTTTTTGATCGATCGGTTGGTACTAACTGAAAATGGTATGGATTCAATTCTAGTGGCGCCCTCTCATAGAAACTTGTTAAAAAGGGGGTATGGAAACAAAATGTCTGAAAACTGCAGAGATCTAATTAGTTGCCATCGAGATGGTGAAGAGACGAGAAACGAGGGAACGAAAAAGTTAGTGACAAAAAAAAGATCTTGTTAGTCTAGTCAAACTTGACAGGCTTGGCTTTAACGGAATGGATGCAGTCATATCTAACTGGTCATGAGATGTCTGTGAAAATAGGAAACATGATAACAACACCATTTGCTGTTAGTTCTGGAGTGCCTCAAGGAAATCATTTAGGACCGTTTATATTTTTACTCTATCTCAACGAACTCAACTTCACCGTAAATCGTTTCAAACTATCATTCGCTAATGATTTCTAACTATATCATCTGATAAATGGTAAAGATGACGCCTGCTTTCTGCAATGCTTTGGCAAAATGGTGTGATGTCAACCGAATGGTACTGAATGCCTCTAAATGTTCCGTTATAACCATCTCTTGAATGCACTTAACAATTATATATGACTACAACCTCTCGCAAAACGTTCTTGAACGTGACCCGTTTGTGAAAGACTTAGGAGCTATTTTATACAGCAAACTTGATTTCAAGAATCACGTCGATTATGTAATTTCGAAGACTTCCAAACTCTTAGGTTTCATCTTTTGAATTGCTAAAAGTTTTCGTAACATAACACATGGATAAATAAGTCCCGAGACTAAAGCAGATATGGCGCTCGTAGTAAACCAGTAACCACGTCTTTCTAGAGTACTAACCTTTGCTTGAAACGGGTCAAAATTTTAAGTCAATCCGACCCGAAACAGCTGAGTTATCGAGGTTGGAGTAAAGTCGTTTTGTACTTTGTTTAAAAAATGGAAAAAACCGAGTTTCGTGTTTTGATAAAACACCGTGCAAGCGAAACAATGGATTGAAAAATGTTATCCGGACTTTTGTCCATCAAAAGCAACGATTTGTCGGTGGTTCGCCGAGTTTAAACGTGGTCGTACCGACACAAATGACGCGGAACGCTCAGGTAGACCTGTGGAAGCCGTTACACCGGAAAATGTGAGTGAAGTGACCGAAATTCTAATGAAAGATCGTAAAGTGAAGCTCCGTGAGATTGCTGAGATGACACAGATATGATATGGAAGTGTATTTATTATCCTTCATGAAAAATTGAGCATGAAAAAGGTTTTTTTCCAAGTGGGTGCCGCGATTGCTTTCGATGGAACAAAAACAAGTCGATGAAAACAATGGCGAAATTGAACGAACTGGGCTTTGATCTGCTTCCCCACACCCCATACTCGCCAGATTTAGCCCCCAGTGACTACTGGCTCTTTGCTGATCTTAAAAAAATGCTCCAGGGAAAAAGATTTGGCTCAAATGAGTAGGTCATCGCTGAAACTGAAGCTTATTTTGAAGCGAAAGATAAATTTTTTTATAAACATGGTATTGAAAAATTGGAAAAACGTTGGAACCATTGTATCACCCTAAAAGGTGAATATGTTGATGAATAAAAAAAAATTTTGCAAAAAAAATGTTGTTTCCATTGTTAGTCTCGGGACTTATTGATCCATGTGTTACACTGCTTGAAAGCTCTTTATTGTGTCATCTCATTATCAAATTTGAATTCCCGCTACTAGCACTAACTACGGCTATAATGAGTTTTTTTTCTAGTATGTTTCGTTTATTTAATAGTTGCTCTGATAATTTTGATTTTGATCTATCCAGCAAAGCAATGAAGCGATTGTTCTGTGATTCCTTATCTATCTAGTTGTAGAGCTAAGACAATTTTACAAGCTAATACTATATAATTAATTTGTAATGTAATTTAGTTCAATCGAAGTCTTATATTGTACCATTTGGATATTCTAATCTGTTGATAGAAAAGATGAGGACGTTTTATGCCTTTTGGAGAAAGAGATTATCTCCAGGAGGCTTGTCGCTGCTTGAAAATAAATAAAATAATTTGAGGGTTGGCATGTTTTTGAGTTCTTGCTTCGTTTTACTCATCAATTCCTTCTCAGTTTACGCGACAAAATTGTTGGAGTAGATTCAACGATTCAGGTTGGCCCATTTTCAATTTGACGCAGCGAAAGGACGTTGGACGGTTTCACCGACTTGGGTACCACATCGATATTCAGTCGCTCCAACGATCGCTTCGAGTAGTGGGCCGACGCCAGATCCGGCCAAAATATCGTCTTTGCCTTTGTGGTATATCTTGTTGAACGACGTAACTCCGACAGTCACTTCGTATTATGAATTTCCCCGTTCACGACCACGGAGTTGCTTGACTGTTTTTGTCATAACAGGTAGAGTTCGACTGATAGAGCTGTCAAATTTATAACATTTTCGTTTATTGATCAGAACAGCTCGAGAGCTGACCCAGAGTCACCCAAACAACTTTTGAGATGTTTGTTTTAGCAACGTGGGGTCGCTCTAGATCGGACTCCAATCGCGTAGTTTCGCTCTGAAAATTTTCTCGGGTCGAACCACAATATCCATGCGGGGTTTTTTTTTGTATGAGTTGTCGTTTAGAGCGCGTACCACGTGTTCCTTTTACTCGCCGTCAGAGTCGCCCGCGTGTAGGTTCAAAAACGAAAACGGTATTAGTCTGCTGACTCATGGGTTACTATGATTGATACTGCATGGGTAGTTTTGTCGGTGCGGGTGAATTTTGTCCATTTTTGCCTTTCTCATATAGAAAGGTTATGCAATCACTTGAAAAACCGACCAGTGAAAATTGGCCCGGAGGGCCAAGTGTCATATACCATTCGACTCAGTTCATCGAGCTGAGCAATGTCTGTGTGTGTGTGTATGTATGTGTGTGTATGTGTCAAACAATCTCACTAGGTTTTCTCGGATATGGCTGAACCGATTTTGACAAACTAGGATTCAAATGAAAGGTCTCGTGGTCCCATACGGAATTCCTGAATTTCATCCGGATCCGACTTCCGGTTCCGGAATTATAGGGTAAAGTGTGTTCAATATTGTACACCGTCACTTGAACCGGCGAAACAAAAAACGTAAAAAAATTTCTAAACTGGTCTCAAAAATCTCTAAACTGGTTATCAGTAGGCAACTAAACAAACTGTTTCCGGCTATCCTGGTTTCCGGTATCCGGTTCCGGATTCCGGAATGTGCATATAATAGTGAACCCATTTCGTTTTCTTACGGATGGCTTACGCAATCAAAGCACTGTTTTATTCTGTATGTTATGCATAAACAATCTCTTGGTTTCTTTCAAAACTCGAAGAGAATTTTTTTGAAAAGAATACCACAATATTATATGTACATGAGAAAGGCATCATTACACCACTAGGTGGATTAAAACAGGTTTTTTATGCAAACGTTACAGCAATATTACAACCTTCTTTTTAACATTGAAGCGATTATATCGATTAATTGTACAGTTATAGTTCGAACAAACCCGTAAGGTAGGCGCCTTTGTGTTAATGACTTGAATGTCATGACCTTTCCACTGCTTACTCCAAAACTGGGACTTCTTCGGACTCTTAATAAGACACGCGTAACAGCATCTAGGGCATGGACGAATGGCAGGATCGTACGCCCTGATGATATCGTAAACAACCTTTTCAAGCGCTCGTGTGGTGAAATTCAGTCCGGAATCGAGAGTGCCAGCAGCAATCAGCGAGCCTCCTTCCCGTCCTTCCCCCGGTGCCACTGCTCTGAAGAAGAGATCGAATCGCACTGTAATAAACTTAATAGAAAAAGTGATGAAAAAAATTTTCACAATTTATAGGCTAGGTCCGAAGAAGGGGCGTTACTCTTACCGGGAAATTGCAGGCTCGAAACGGCTCCAACTTCGGATTTTATTTATCTGTCTGCTTTATTGTTGTTAATTAATTACTATTCTGTGGCGTGGAATAATTTCTACCTTCTTCTTCCCAAAATTCAAATCCAAGCGGTGAAAAGCAAACTATAAATTTCGCGTTTGGCCGAGGCGATATTATGTACCGACACGAACTTCCTCGGCAGGTGTGCCGTGAAGTGAAGTACAATTATTCGAAGTATGAAAAGCATACAAATCTCTCTCCACGTGCAGCTAATCGAAGGGGGGGGGATGAAACGGACAGAGAGGGTATTGTGCCAAGATGCAAATTGGGTTCGGTATCGGAAGTGAGAGATGAACCGGACAGCTCGGAGTTGAAATTTCTTCGTATTTTAGTTTTTTATTGATTGAATGAAAGAATCAGTTACTTCGTTCTGAATTCCGACTTTTTTTTCGTAAGTAGGACGAGGCCTTGTAACCACAGAAACTAGTGGTGCAGCTCTGGCCTGCTTTGATCCGCTTGGTTGAGGTTGGTGCAAACGATGCTTACGGCACTAGTACAAGTGTGTGATCGATGGCGGTTTAGGTGTTTGTTGTGGAAAATATTTGATACCGCGATGAAAAGAGAGCTATCTCTACTAATTAAATTGTGTTCCTAGTTGAAAACATTGTTTTCGTTGGTCTTACGTAAGTAAACGAGATCGCGTAAAAAGTCAGTGTTTTGTTCGGTTTAATTATGATGATGGAAGTAATATTTTATCTAATGAGAAGAAGGTTTCGTTTTAATGGTTATGTTTGATTGTGAGATGTGATGTTTTCTCAGCACCAAACAAGACAGTTGTGGTTTCATCAATTCTTATACAAGCTATTTCACAATCCATAACAATGTAGAACAGCTTCAGACCACTAGCTTTATTTATTATCTGTAACAAATCTGCTTTAAGTTTATAAGATTTGTAAGTAATTTTTGTGTTTATTTCGAGGTTAGTCTGTTTTTTTACATAGAGCACATAACCTAGTTTGTTAGTTTTTACGTTTCGTCAGCGCACAGCGTTTTGGACACGTTCATAAGAGTTTTGGCGTAGTAGAAGTATGATTTCTCATTTTTAACGAAAACCGATAGAAGTTTTAGAATACAATTTAACTTAAGTTTGTTCTATTTAAGTTATTTATACAAACATTCTTTTCATTCAAGTTCTTTTTACTCAAATTCGTTCTACTCAATTTTTTTTACTCAAGTTCTGTTTACTTATGTTCTCTTTACAAATATTTTTTACTAATGTTCTTTTCAGTCGTGTTTTTTACTCATGTTCATTCAAATTATGTACTTTTTTATGTTTTTTACTCATGTTCATTCAAATTATGTACTCATGTACTTTTTTCTCAAGTTCAGTTTACTCATGTTATTTTTTCTAATGTTGTTTGTATTTTTTACTCAAGTTCTTTTCACGCATGTTTTTTTTACTAAAGTGCTTGACAAGTTCATGTGTTTTTTTCTCATGCTCTTTTTACTCATGGTTTTTCAAATTGTGTTCTTTCCTTTCATGTTCTATTTATCAAAGCGTTTTTTACTCGTGTTTCTTTAAATTATGTTCTCTTTGCTCATGGTTTTCTTTACTCATGTTTGTTTACAAATTCTTTTTGCTATTGTTCATTGTACTTATATAGTATTGTTCTTTTTTAGCTCATGTTTTTCATTCATGTTCTCATATTTGTGTTGTTTTTACTTTCGTTCTATTCATGTCCTTATCTATAGTGTTCGTGTTTTACTGTTATTTTTCTTATGTTTATTTCATTCAGATTATTTTTACTCATTCTATTTATTAATGTTTCTTTCACTCATGTTCTTTTTACTTATGTTATTTTACTTCATAAATTTTACTCATGTTCTCATCTGTTTTTCTGTTGTTATTTCTCAAGTTAATTCTACTCAAGTTGTTTTTAATTTGGTTCTTTTTATTTATCTTCTCTCTTATGTTCTTCTTATTCATGTTATTTCTAGTCACAAAAAAGAACATAAGTTAAATGTTTTATTTTGCCCATGTTCATTTTACTCATGTTTATTTTTACTCATGCTCTTTTAATGCATGTTCTTTTCACTTATGTTTTTTTAACTCTTGTCTTCTTACTACTGTTCTATTTATTCAAGCTCTTTCTACTCATGTTATTTTTACTTCTGTCATTTGTTCACAAGTTATTTTTACTCAAGTTTTCTTTACGCAAGTTCTTTTTACACAATTTTTTTACTGAAATTGATTTTACTCAATTTTTTTTTCTGTTAAGTTCATGTTCTTTTTTCTCATGCTCTTTTTACTTGTGTTTTTTCCAATTGTGTTTTTTTTTTATTTATGCTTTATTCATTCAAGGTCTTTTTACACACATTATTTACACTCAAGTTTTTTTACGCATGTTTGTTTACTCAAGTTTGTTCACCCAAATTCTTTTTACCCAAGTTCTTTTCAATGTTCATGATTTTTCTCATGCTCTTTTTATTCGTGTTCTTTCAAATTGTATTCTTTCCACCCATGTTTTTATTATTTATTGTTTATTAAAGCTGCTTTTTTCTGCTCATGTTCGTTTTATTCGTGGTTTTTATTCATTCGTTTTTGCTGTTGTTCTTTATATTGATATTATTTTGAATTATGCTTTTTTCACTTATGTTCGATATATTCAAACTTTTTTACTACTACTTTTACTCGTATTCTTTTTAGTAATGTTTCTTCGCTTGTTAATTTTCTTATGTGCATTCTACTCATGTTATTTTAAATCCTGTTCGTTTTCTTCATGTTAAGTCAAGGTGTTGTTTTTACTTATGTTCATTTTACTCATTTTTTACTCATGCTCTTTTAAATCATGTTCATTTTACTTATGTTTTTTAGCTCTTATCTTCTTACTACTGTTCTATTTATTCAAGCTATTTTTACTTATATTATTTTTGCTTATGTTCTTTTTACTTTGTTCTCTTTACTCGTGTTCGTTTTTCTCATATTCGTTTTACTCGTGTTCTTTTTACTCATGTTCTTTTAACTCATGCTGTTTTTAATCATGTTCTTTTTAATCATGCTCCTTTTACTTATGTTACTTTTTCTCATGTTCTTTTTACTTGTGTTCTTTTTACTCATGTTCGTTTTACTCATGTTATTTTCACTCGTGTTCGTTTTATTCATGTTATTTTTCTCCTGTTTTTTCCTTATGCTCATTCCATTCAGGGTTTTTACTCATGTTCTTTCTATTCATGTTTCTTCAACTCATGTTCTTTTTACTTATTTTATTCACATTTATTTTCGCTCATGCTATTTTCACTTATGATCCTTTTACTCATGTTGTTTCCATTCATGTTCGTTCCACTCATATATTTTTTACTTGTGTTCTTTTGAGTCATGTCTAATTATTCTAATTATTCGTGCTCTTTTTGCTCATCTGCTCTCTTTAATCATACACTTTTTTATCATGTTCTTGCCTTCAGTATCTTAGAGCTTAAGCAGTGTGTCTTTAAAGTTATATTATTAAATAAAGAGAATCATGTTCTCTTTCTCGTCTTTTTTTTTTTTTGCTTTCCACTCATGTTATCTTTATTAATGCACTTTATAAATTTTCATTTCAATTTATTCTTTTCTTTACTGATCCCTTCACTCATCATCTTTTCCCGCTTGTTTTTTATCCATATTATATTTACTTGTGTGTTATTTACTCGAGTTCTGTTTAGAATTGACTCGAGTTCTCTCTTTTCGCTCATATTCATTTTACTGATGTTTATTTTTACTCATGCTCATTTTACTCAGGTTTTTTCAACTGATCCATTCATGTTCTTCGTACTCCTATTCTTTTCGTTCATGTTCATATTTTCTTCTCTCCTGTTCTCATTACTCGTGTTCGGTATCGCCTAATTTGCTTTCTGTTTATTTTCTCTGTACTGTTTTTCTTTTCCACCCTTTTTGTCTTCAAACTAATACAGTTAAAGTCAGCAAGATCTATCGTGAAGTTAACAGCAGAAAACATTTTTTTAAAATGGATAAAAAATCGCAAGCCATGCGGAAAATAAATTTGTTTTTCGGGGACGGTTGTAGCGTGTTGGATAAGTCGATACCTTTCACGCAGCCCGCCTGGGTTCGATTCCCGACCCCGCACATAGGGTAAGAAAGTTTTTCTGATTCGAAAAGGCGTATGGCCTTAAGGTCAAAACCTCTATTGTGGAAACAAAAAAAAATGTAACGTTTGCCTAAAATGAGTACTAGTCTAGTCAGTCGTCCTAATGACCAACTCCATGAAACCCGCAGAAAAGATGCTGATTAGTGATCGTCTTCCCGTAAAGCAGGCTCTCCGTACGCGATGGAGATGGTAGCGCCCATTGATGCTGGTAATCGTATGCAATTTCTCTAATGAGCAGAAAACTCTGATGGAATCAGAGTGCAATTCACCAATCGTCATCGTCATAACGAAACTCGATGCATCTAAAGTTGATTCGAAATCTATTAGGTTTTGCACGAACATGGCATAACCTCACAAAATTGACTGAATGAACATCATTTAGCAGTTAACGGTGGTTTGTTTACGTGTTCATTCTAATTTGCTAAACGTGTTATTGGAAATGTAAACAAATCATCGGTACATGTCAAACATGAACTTCATTCATTACGAGTTCATCTGTGATGTCATCTTGTAAATCTAGTTTGCACTAAATAAGAGTAGGCTATGATTAAAACCACACAGTGTTCAAGATTTGATGTCACAGGGTTTTCTAGTGACCGGTGAATGGCGTTATGTTATTGTTGGTAAATTTGTAGCTTGAATACATGTGTAATGGTTGGGCATATAAAATAACAGAGAGAAAAGTTTACAGAAAGCACACATAGTGTAGAAAGTTTGGGAAGCGCAAGGTAATGAACACATAGTTATAATACAACGTCAATTCTAATAATAAAACTGTTGGATAGTTATTAAAACAATTAGATTAGAACGATTATTAAGCAATAGATGCAGATAGAAAGCACAAATTTTATAACAGCATTTGTCACAGAAGCAGTTTAGAAATCAAAGCAAACATTGGATAATCTCTGCAAATGAAAACACCCGCCTTGGGAAAGGACGATAATTTCCTGTTATCGAACAACAATTTCCCATTGCTTACATTACGCAACAACTGAAAGCGAAATCTGTCGCGAATGCACGGAATGCCAAATAATCACCAACAAGTTACGAGGAGGGTATCAGCAAAACGATCGCTCACTATCTGTGGTACGAAACCTGAAGACAACAAACTTCCGCCACGCCGCCAGATGATTGTCCGATGCTGTGATACGAAGAAAAAAAAAGTTTTGTGCAATCTAAAACACCTTTTTCACTCATTTCTCTCTTTGGTTCTTCTTCTTGTTAACTTCTTGACAGCCCCACAGTGTGGATCGTTACTACTATCATTATCGTCGATTGTAACCAGACTAACTCCGTTTTTTTTCTTCTTTTCTTCCCGTCCGTCTACTCGCAACAGCGAACAAGAAAGCCAAACTCATCGCGGGCACCGGCGGCAGCATCATCAGCAACAGTAACAGCAACAGCAGCAATAGCAATGGTAACGGAAACGGCAGCACTCTCCTCAGTCCGACCACCAGCTCGACCAAGGCAGTCGACGATCAGTACTACGGCCATCAACAGCTCTACCAGTCGCGCTCGAACTCCGCTCTGTCGACATCCAGTCACGGTCCGAATCTGGTGAACAAACAACTAGTGCTGCCATTCGTTCCGCCGGCCTTCCCGAACGGATCCGCCGACAACTCGAACCACCTGATCAAACCGTCCGAGTACCTCAAGAGCATCAGCGACAAAAAGTCTAATGCTGGCTCCCAGAGGTACGTAGTGTTTCCGAGGGCACTGTGTCCCATCTTTCGGTGTTTCTATATCCTGCGGTCTGGTGTGCGTAATCCGTGTTCCCGGGATCCCGGGTTCAAGTGAAATTATCGCTTGTTTGCGATGTGCTCTGATTGCATTTTGTAGTGAAAATTTTAAAACGTTCTACTACCGATCACATTAGGCCGTCTCATGACTCATGACTCATGACCGTGTGACCACCAGGAGTTGGCATGTGTGAAAACACTTTACATACTTTCTTCCGGTGAATTCGCCGAAACTTTTTTCTACTCACCGGTTGCCAGCGAAAACTGACTGCAATAAAATGAAGTTAAAATGCGAAGCTCTCGCGTGGTGATTGCGATCAAAAATTGTGACCGATTCGGGGTGCGCGTTTTCCACCTACCTGCCCCAGTACGGACGGTTTTACTGGAAGATTTTAGTCGGTGAATGTGTATGTGTGTGTGTCTGTGCGTCAGTGTGTATGTGTACTCTGTTGCCACGTTCCATGTTTTCGGGGAAATTTTCCCCTCAACAATGTAGTGAAATTAGCGCCAGCTGGCTTGTTGATGGTCGCTACCGAGGCAACGATTGCTGACTGAGGCTACCGAGAAAATTGTAGAAGCGTAGGAAAGTTATTCAGCCAAACATAGCAACCCGATCATGTAGTAGGCTTTCGAGTGCCGGCTGTTATCTGCCAATCAAATTCATCTGTTCATACAGGATTTGAATTTTCCTAGGGTACGTGCATATTTTGTTTTTAACCCAAACGATCCTCAATCGAAACGTTTTTGTACTGCGTAAGTTATCGATCAAAATGGTAGATCGACTAAAGTATCGTTCATCCAATATCGGTTGTATAACTTCTCCAAACAAGCACTCACAAAAAAACCGAGAGGAAAAAAACAAAACACTTTCATTCCGAGTACCACGGTGCCGCGCCAGATACAGCTGAAGCTCGTGTTTTTTTCTGTTGACTTGAAGCACTGAAATGGGGGCACATGAGATTTCAGAAAAAAAAGTGTTTACAAATCCAAGTTACTGTGTAATCAGTCAAGTTAGTCTGTCGAACCATTTATCGAATGTTTTTTTTTGTTTAATTCAGTTAAAAGTTGACGTTTCGATAGTAATTTTAAATCGAGTTTTCTGTTTCCGAGCTAGAACGTCAATGATTTGCATACGACTTCAAATTGATTAACAATCGAAATTCATTTGATAAAACGATAAGTGTTTAATATATCGTGATGAAAACAAGGCTGTTTTGTTAAACGATTGCTTGTATTACAGTGACTGTAAAACGAGTGACGACTTTTCATCCGTAATGTTACCACCAACTCAAAAAATGTCTTTCGAAATGTTGGCAATTTCGTAAAATTCATTTCTTATATTGGATTCCACAGGTCGTTTGTTCCTTTGGAATGACCATGACTCCCTGCTGTGAATGGTGGCTCCTAAAGCCAACGCTTTTTTTGTGATGGGCTTCTTGTCAACAATATGTTAAGCTACGTTCATACCATTTTGATGAGCACAGTATATGATTATTAAAATGAATTTTTGTTTGATACTGAAAATCATAAATTTCTCAATTCAAAAGTCAAAAAATTTTCATGTTATTTTTGCAATATAAATACAACCCAAATCTGTTAAAATTTCGTTGCATTTAATATACATATATTGCTAGTTTTGTGTCCTCTGTAGAACCGTTAGTTTGACTTTCCTTCGAATAAGGAATGGAATTCTGTTTATCTTAGTTTTATTCATTTATTCTTGCAAAACAGTTAACTTATTTTGCAGCTACCGCATGAAGAATGATATGAACACTGCCTTTTTTTTCCTTTCCTCACAATAAAGGCTTTAAAACATAATTTAGTCTAAAAGTCTCGATTCTGGAAAAATCTCGATCTTTTAAACTTCAAAAAGGTCATTCGCTTTTTTGAGCCAGAAAAAAATTCCGACCCAATGTGCGTGGGAATCGAACCCAGGTGGGCTGTGTGAAAGGAGTCGACTTACACATCTCGCCATACCCGTCCCATGGAAAACTCGATCTTATCGACATAAGATTTCGTTTGAAGCCAAAACTAACCCAGTTCCAAACTCAACTTCTGTTAGAAAATTCTATTCGAAAACGCACTGACTATTAAAAATACACGTACATTCCATCATCAGAATTCAATAGACGAAAGACAAATGGAATGTAAATTTTATTCAGAAGAAGATACAAAATCTGTAGCCAATGTTATGTTTTAAACAAAAAATAAGAAATCAAGAAGCAAGCGTGTAACATCATGTAATAAACCATCCTTAATTGAGTAATGAATAATATGACAGTAGCATCCTATTCTATACGGGTCAGAACGGGTCACAGCTCGTTTTGCTGATTATGCCCACTTGTACGCGGCGGGTAGAATTCCGTCCAAACGGCTGGCTATGTCTACCAGCCATTTTAGCCGGCATTCTGCCAGAATTCCGGCAAGAGTCTGGCAACAAAGTAACAACCGTTTACTCTTTCGCCTAGCGGTTATTAACGGGTTTGTTTCTACCGGATTCTTGCCGTACAAGACTGACAAGACCGTATTGTTTCGGTTCTTCATTGTTTGCGCTTTAGTTTTATTTTTTTCAATGAATAGTACATATGAAGGGCATTAAGTTATTGCCCTTGATATATACTTATTATGGAAAGTGTTATTGCCAATAACATTGCTATCTCGCTCAACAAACATACCCATATTTCAATCTCATTTACCTCGTCTCATGATTCGTGTTTTATTTGTACATGAAGGGATGTCGAATATCAAATGAAGTCGAACAAAAAAAATAAGAAGAAAGAGCGAAATAAGCAAGACACGTACGGCGAGAGAATGACGCAATTTTCACAGTAGCCGGAATGCAGCCAGGCTTCTGCCAGAATTCCACACAAGCAGGTTAAAGCTTGTAATATATGCAACATTTTACTATCTTAACGCAATAAACATCGTATCGACCCACATTATCAGCTTTGAATCAGCGAACAAATTTTCATTCGGAATTCCTTGTGGAAATCAAAATGAATTCCGAATAAATTCCAACTCCAGTGCAACAACCGATTTCAAATGAATTTCGCCTACAACCGGTTGATTCGGAAATCTGTCGGAATTGAGTGAGAAGATGCGGACTGAATTGTCAATTTGTCTTCTTCTTGCTCTTTTTCTTTCCCGATTTTGCACGTTTTCGTGCTGATTTTCAGTTTAGTTTTAAATGAAACCATTACATAACTGAATATACAAATTTAAATCTTCATGTTTTTCGGATATACAGAACTAGTAAATAACCAGTTCTTCTTAGAATTCCAACATAAACTGTTGAAATTCGCTGGAAATTAATAAAACGGCCTACCTTAGGCAGCATAGTCCATTCCTCTAGCTGGAGTGTAGTGAAATGGGCTGAGGCCAGGGATGCCAGGTCATTTTTTCAAAAATCTGTGATCAAGTCAAAAACCTGTCTGTGAAAATCTGTGCCCGTTTCCCCGTACCATAATAGCAGATCGAAATCAATTTGGTGAGCAAAAAACCTTTTTCCTCAACCGCTCTGCACTTTTTGGTATTAAACTGTGCTCGATTTCAAAAATCTGTGAAAATCTGTGATTTATTCCACAATCTGTGAAAATCTGTGATCATTTTCAGAAATCTGTGTCATTTTTAAAATCTGTGCAGAAAATTGAAAATCTGTGAAACACAGATTAATCTGTAAACCTGGCATCCCTGGCTGAGGCCAGTGTTTTTTAGGGCGTTTTAGAGGGCTATTTTCACACTTCAAATCTGATTTTCTCGAAAACAATGACGAATATAAAGAAAAAACCCAACTGACAATCTCTTAGAAAATTAGTATCCGGTGAAAATTTCAGAATGATTCGTTGACATTAGCGGTCGAGAAAGTCTTTTTTCTGAAGGAAGAATTGCTTAACTGAAATCGCCGTCTTTCCACTTGTTCATTGCATATCTCGCCCTCAAAAGCATGGATCAAAAATCTATCCTGACAATGTCTAGATAATTTAATTTAGATGCGATTAGTGCATAAAACCATATATGTTGTCGCGATAAAAATTAAGTGAATGTTATTGTTGTGAAGGTAAGTCCATTTCTATGGCGGCACCATTTTCTTCTGCTAGTAACGTAACGAAACATGGGAGAGAAATAAAATCGGCTCAGCAAGGCTGCCAAACAAGCGGTAGCTTTATTGGATTTTATGTGATGTAGTCAAACTTGTAACCGAGAATATCAAAACTTTCTTGGCCAGTCGGCCTCATCGAGAGTTATTTTGCACATCTGCATTGAGGGAAATGTAATACGCAGAGCGAGCCACGTGGTTATACGCGACCTACTGGCCTCAGCCCTTAGGTCGCCTAAATTTTACACTAACACATTCATAAAATGAGCGAATATTCAATGACATTTATAATGTCACTGTCAATCGGGTTGATCGAGCAGCCAATTCAGGCGAAAATTCTAGCACTGAACCGATCGAGCACTGAAAAATCATGCAGTCGAGTAAGAATTCATTGCGCATTCCGGCATTTCGATAATGTGGGTTCCGTCATTTCGATAATGTGGGGAGAAGATACCTTAAATTCAATTTAACTCACTATTAATGTAAGCTTAACCTTTCTTTGAAACGTTCAGCAAATAGGAGTTAAATTTTTGCGAATGTTATGAATTTTAAAAATATAGTGCCAAAATGTTAACAGGAACTTTTTTCTCGTACACTATTGTCTTTTTCGCTTGAGAAAACTGAAACTGATCCAGGGTAGTTTCATCAAACAAACACTTTTCACGAAACTGTGTTGATTTCGCACTTAGCAACGGGGGTTTGAGCAAACCTGATATAACAACCAGGTTCGAAACTGACTCGATTTTCAGTTCAACAACGTTAAAACTAGGTTCGAACCTAGCTTCAAACAAATGGTTTGACAGCAGTTAGGGTGGAAACTGGGTTAGGTTTGGCATCAAGCGAAAACGACATAATATTAATACCATCGCCACATGCCGTTAATGTCAGGGATGCCAGGTTAAATTTTCAACCCGGTTTTAACAAGTTTGTGCAATCGAAGTGCTTCATTGAAATCACTTTTTGCGAGCAAAACTCAATGTCAAATGTTCAATATCTTCAACGATAATCAGAAATCTGTAAATTCAGAAAAAAATCTGCGTACGTGGCATCACTGGTTTTCATATACTGGTCTTATTTGTATATATGTACTGCGGAAAACAGTAATTGCCAATGAACTCTACAGTGCAGATCGAAAATTGAAGGGTCTAGTCATTATTCTTTGTGAAGTGTTAGAAACTGTCATTAGGACTTGGGACAAATTCTAATGTTTATCTTCAATTATAAATTTTATTCCTCTCGAGTTTATTTGTGATGTCATCTTGTTAAACCAAATTAGATATTTTTTATCGTGATGTCAAAAATGAACAAGCGTTCATCCTTGACAGTTCAGCAGCAATACCTCCATGAGCTTTACCTTATATCTGTCTTATGTTGAAACCAGACCCCGTCAGCCTAATAGAAAGAAATCAGATTTCAGTTCAGCTACGCCGTCCCACGGAATTTTAGCACGCACATTTTGACATTTCTCTCACCTATTTGTATGTACGAGATTCAATGCGGACTCTCCAAGCTCGGCCAAAAGTATATCGCTTACGATTTGTTAGTAAAATGTGATAGCTGGATATCTTTATAATATGATGTCTTTGATGAAATTCAATCAATTTTCATTTTCAATCAACAAATTTTGAAAAAGATTCTAGAATACTGCCGAATAATTTACTTGATATATTAATAGTAGCTAGTAGAAATCTACCATCGTCATCATACTCGTTCAAATAATGTCACTTAGATAACTCACCAGGTTCAGTTAGATTTGCGTTAGATTGTCAATACCGTCTCAAGGAGAATAGTTTGATTTCATAAAAAAAATACTTAACCACAACCAATCGCACCTCTTCAAAATTAGATTTGTTTTCATCCCAATATATTTGACTCATTTCTTTCTTATAATAACATAGCATGGGGTATAGAAAGCTGTATCCCATTGGTACACGGTAGACAGAATTCTCCTCAGACGACAGTCTTTCTGGTTGTCAAAAAAAAAACCTTCTCAGAACACTCTCATTACATGTTCGAGTAGTTCGCATTTTCGCGATTTGGAATAACAGAGGTCAAAATCAAACAGTACGCTATCGAATTTTGAAACCAGGATAGTGCAAAATTTGTCCTATATAGACCAATTTTGATCATTATACCGACGACACGACCTGCCACTCGTCTATCAAAACTGTATCGTAAATTTAACTACCCCTCAGTAACTGGAAATGTCAAATCGAAAACGCTAGTGTATTTTTTTTAAACTGGCAGCACAAGTTGATATATTTATTGATTTTAAATAACAGTCACCATAACCTTGGTTACTGCATATCGAAGGTAAGATGAATGTAAACAAAATAAATTTCAGATCGCTTTTTATATTACGGAACATTTTAATGGATTTACATAACTCGAGCGGAATGTAAAAATTGAGGAGTATGAGTTATGTCTTTTATAAAGCCAAGTTCAAAATTCAGGTCTTGACTTGAAACCGTTGTGTGAGAAGGAAGACATGGAAATGACCGACAACGAGCTGAGCGAGACTAGTGCTCTGCGGTACCTGCATAACGTACGGTAAAATGATTTCTTTGTGGAATTCCACTAGTAATCCTCGAATAGTGGCCAACAAGGTGAATTACTGTTTCCACTGCTGCGTAATCAACCGACACAAAACAATTTTGACACCGGCATATTACACCGAATCCTACTGCCCAGAAAAGCTAGCAGGTGAAGTGTACGAACGAATCGCTGGAAGCTGATTATTGTCCTCGTTCGTTTGTTTCATCCATAGTTTCGATTAAATTCCGAAAATCGAGTTCATTTAAATGCATTTCTGCTTACTTTGAACAAAGTTTAACACTAAAAGAACTAATCCACCGCTTTCAAAACATGTTTATTTGTTTTGGGGTTCCTTGGTAACTAGTCCATAGCAACTTAAACAGTGTTGCTCGAGAAGATTATTTTTATCATTTACAAGGGGTCGCTAGATTTGTGGTAACTGGCGGTGAATCGTTAGCGAACAGTTTTAATGCTGATTTTTCTTCGGAGAGCCTGGTCGTGTCGTCGATTATACCATTTTAGGAAATTGTCACGATTCCAGCCTAGTAATATGATGCGCATTTCTACCGCATAATCATTCTTACTGTAATAAATAGCCTCAACTTTCTTATTTTAAAAGATCGTATGTCATTTGTTCAGACTAACACTTGTCTGGATTTGTATTTGTAATAAGTAGAACTTGCTAGAAACCAGAAATAATTTGACATTTCATATGTGTTTTGAAAAAGCCACAAGAAAAAATCGGCAAACAAGCTTACGTTCGCTCACCGGCGTTTTCGTAACTTCCGTAGAAAGACCCAGCCGATTGAGCAATCGTTTTGTGACGATGAATCAATTTCGCACGCGATTTGTGCGACACTGGCCACTAATGCCGACAAATGTAAACCGTCGGTGTTGGTTGGTTGATGCTTCAGCAAACTCGATCATTCACCACCGACGAATTACGAACGAAAAATCGTTATCCAATTGGTTGGAAAACCTGGCTTAGTTGGCCTAGCCGCCGCCGCCGCCGCATAACCTCATTCATATGCCGTATGCCGGCAAACAAGAGCCGATGTGTTGAGAGGATCTAACGAACCGGAACAGCTGCCGAAGCTGTGTGTGATTGCAATTTTCCATCGCTTTTTCCACTGTCGATGCGAAAGTAGAAAAAAAAAAATAACAAAAACAACAACAACAGACAGGAGAGATGTTTCCATTGCGGAACGTAAGATCTTGATATCGTGAGTTTGAACAACACCGCTTCGCAGATCTACGCGAAATACTTTGCACTTTGAGTACCAGTCAAAATGTCAGCTGGGTTGGTTTTTAAGTTTTTGAACAGTTAAAATTTAAACACAGTATTGATTTAACACTTGCTTTTTAACTTCGTGCATAGGAACTTCAACAGCTGTCAATGCAGTGAATTTCAAATCTAGTAGTCGGTTTCCACTCCTCTGGCATTTTTCACCATAAATGTCAAAACATTGACAAACTAATTGAAGTGATGATTTTAGATGCTGCTTTATAGTTTTTAATACCATTTGAATATATTTTCAAATGTATTCGGTAAGTGTTTTGAGGACACTCCAGTACATGTGGAGTATTTGACGTTATTATGTATATTCGCTAGTGTCACTGTTCAGTTATCGCTCGATCAATTTTACTCTCAAGCGAGCAATTCGTACTCACTGCTACTGCTTTTTTAGTTCAAATGTCAAGAGGTGAGTAATACTGATTTAAAAAACGGAGTAACTTCTACTCTGTTTCAAAACTGCAACCTTAATTCCAATCGATTTAAAGGTACTATAAAAACAATTTGCAGTGTACGAATCAAGGCGTTCATTCGACGGGATAGCATATATGGAAATGATTCGCCATAAATCCTCCGTATGGGCTCCGGTAGTCTCGAGAAAAGTATCACGCCGGTTTGAGCGATCCATTTTCCATACTCATGCGCATGCGATCACGATCACGCACTTTCCGAGAGCACGCCAGCCAGCCAGCCAGCCTTTTTTTCTCGAAAGGCACACCAACGCTGCGATTTAGACCGTGTTAAATTGTTACTATTTATATGTGTATTTTTATCCTTCTCTTTCGGTTTTGCGCTCACCTTATTTCCCAAACCAACTAGCCATAAATGCATTTCCAATGGTTTCGCTAATTATGCTTTCTTCTCCCCCGCTCGTTTTTTTTCTTCTTTTATTTTATTTTCCGGACTCCGGGCATCCGAACGATCCTGATCCCATCGGCACCGTCCAGATCATCCGACACCGAAGACTATATGCCATTAAACGCAACCATCACGGTACAGTCGGGACCGGAACCGCCAAAACCCCCGCCACCCCCGCCTGCGCCGCCTATGGTGAATCTGTTCCCCACCGGTGGCCCCAATCGAGGCGACGCCAGTCAGACCGGAACGATAAAAAGCAACGGCAGCATTCCACCTCCGCCCCCGCCCCAGGACTCGACGATACGAAAGCAGCAGCAGCCGCTGTCCGCGATTTCGATCCAAGATCTGAACAGTGTGCAGGTAGGTGGTGCCAAGCGCAATCGCTACTTTCCGTCATGGTTTCAAGAGTGAAAGATAAATTAATTAGCATGGCCGCGTGGGTGAACTAGTTCGTCGAGTTCGAACCGTGATGATGATGATCATTTTGGGGCTTTCTAGTGATGAGATTTTCTAGTTTAAAAATTGAATTTGATTTTTTCTGTTGCAACTATCGAATCCTTTTTGCGAAGTCAGAATATTAAACATTTTGGATCAGGGTAAGGAATTCTACTCCAAGTTTTTCGTGACCCGGCGAGACTTCTCTCTCTCCAAATTCCCTTAGTTAGATCGTCATAATTCATGTGGTGTTACGTTTAAGGATACTCATTACTAATTACGACAAACTAGACTAGACCAGTTCTGTTTTACAGATCCATTCATACAAACTAAATCTGTTCTACTATAGCTAAGAGGCAACATAAGTCATTGTTACCTCATGATACCTACATTTTTTATCAGTATCAAATTATCAGCAATAGTATTCTAGAATTTTATAAATGTTAGATTAGCGTTAGAGACCGCCCGTGTGTTGCTACTCCGTTGTTGATCAGAAACAATTGAGCTTGTGAAATGTTTTTCTAAAACCACGTACTCGGGAATAGCACGTAGTTTCACATTGTGTGAATTGCATTGACCGCCGCTCTTCATTACCACATGCACCACAGGGAGGGGTTGTTTGTTAGTAAATTTCCGAATAATATCATTTGTGTATTGCTCTGGGTAGCCGGCTACTGAGAATGCTTTGAAATTTCATCGAATCCTGTATAAAAATTTATGTGCTTCATACTAATATAGGATGTATGAAACGAATACTTTTCGGTATAATTGATGAAAAAAATCACCATTTTTGCGATTTTTTCTTAGAACTATCGTTCAACAAAATAAGCTCAAACATTTTGCATAATACAAAGCTTCATTCGAACAACATTTTGTAATTTTTTCGTGACAAAATTTTGGTGAACGGTGAAGAGGTGCAGACTAAACAGAAGTCAACAAATCAAAGCAGCATAGTTAGAATAGAAGTTTTTCTAGACCCCAACGTTTCTGTTTGATTTTTTGGTGGTTGTTCAAATTGAAAACTACAATTTTTCACGAAAAAATCCACCATTTTTGTAACTGTTAAACCACCCCAAAGTAACAAGTGTAGAAAGTGTGTGCAAAATTTTTTAAAAAAATTGGTACAGTAATTTTTGAATGACGATGGACACGGACTTTCAAAACCTGCTTTCGAGAAAAACGCGCCTAAAGTTTTTCGTCTATAAAATCAATGGAAACAATTTGTTACTCAAGGGAGCCCGTAGTGTCTAACATTTTCAAAAATCATATTTTTACTTATACAATTTGTTATAATGAAACATTTCAAGAATGTTTTGTCAAGTTTTTAAGTCAATCTAAGCAGAAATCTTGGGCCGGTGCACCGAGCTCTTACTTCTTCGCAGTATGAGATAAGCAAAGATTGAAGGTCCATAACTTGCTGAGTTTTGTTTCGAAAGGCTTGAAAATTTCACAGAATATTCTTGAAATGTTTTTACTATATGAAAATATAAATTAAAAATAAATGATTTTTCAAATGTGTTAGACCCTACTCGCCCCTTAAGGAACGATCTCAGCAGTAACCTGTTTTCTATTCTGTAAACAAAACATGGCGGTCGCGAGATGTCACTTCACAACTGGAAAAGATCACTTGCAAATTTCCGCACATTCCTTGTTCACTACAACTACACTCTTGCAAGAATCCAAAAATTAGATTAACTCATCTTTAAATTCAAACTATCTTGGTCCAACGACCATAATTTCTTTAGGCTTCAATAACGCTGGCAATGATATACAGATGGCGCTTCGATCAGTTATTTTGGACGGTGAATTATCAGTGTCAGTTTTTTGACCAATTTTTAGTTTCGCGCAGCGTTGCCAGATTGCCAGATTTATCTGACAAATCCAAAATTTATCTGGCGAATCCCAGATTTATCTGGCAAATCTCAGATTTTTCTCGCTTCACCAGACACTCAAACTAATACTAACCAGATTTTTACGGTTTTGATCTTTATAGGATAGAAGGTAAGACCTTTTTTTTAGTTCACTCAAAATGAAGCCCGGTCATAAGTTTCTTGTTTATAGTAGACCCAGACAAATCCGTTTTGGAGTTTTGACAGATTTTTGAAAAAATATCCTGGCAACTCTGATTTCGCGAATCAGAATTGTACAAGAACAGAGATGCCAAGATCACAGATTAATCTGTATTTCACAGATTCTCGATATGTTGCACACATTATTAAAATGGCACATATTTTCACAGATTTCTGAAATCGATCACAGACCGTTTGGAAGTGGCGTGGCCTTTTTTTTTGTCTTTTTCTTTGCTCACAGAAATGAATGACGAGACATTTTTTTTTCGCTCATCAAAACGATAACTTATATAGTTGGAAATCTGCTATTCGGGATAGTTTTTACTAAGAACTCTATTATTTTCATGGGTGGGAAAAATTTTGAATATTTTTGTGAGCTCTGCCACAGGTCATCAAAATTATACAGGAAACAGTGTAGAAAAGCTCCGGCGTAACAACACAAAATAATGATGCCGATGATCACGACGAATTTTCAGAGCTAGTTAGCAGAATCTCATATTTTAATTTAATATTAAGGTGGAATTCCACAAATCTAGGTAAAAATTCTACATCTAGGCAGTGATGTCTGAGCTCAGCACACGAGCTGCTCTATAACTGCTGTGTGTGCCTATTAAGCTCGTGTGCTGTGCTTTTCAAAACAGACTCATGAGCGTGTGCTATTTGTGTAGTCCACCTACTGACAAGAAACAAGACAAGCGGACACTGTGTGCTTAAAAATTATATCATATTTTCGAATAAAAAAAAAGAACGGACACTTAAGTCTGCACATGAGCCAGCACATGAGTCAGCTCTCGAGCTAGTCCCTCATTCCAGCTCATCAGAATGCAGATGAGCAAGCACACCAATTGAATCGCGAGCTGGTTCTACGAAACATACGACTCTCGATCTAGTAGCAACACGGCACAGGAGCGTGTGCGTGTTTTTGAAAACACACAGCACACGGGCTGTATGAGAACTGGTTCGTGTGCTGGACCATCACTGTCTAGGCTATGAATGGAGGTTTATCGCTGAAAGATTCTTCATTCTAAATCAATTAATAGGCATATTCTTGGCAATATTCAGGTCATCTGGAAGCAAAGCATTGCATATTTTTTCTGTAATCTGTAGCATATCAGAAAAGTAATTAGATAGACCCATGAGTAGCAAACAATAAGGATGTCAGGTTTGCGGACTTTTCTGCAAAATCTAAATGTCCGCTGTTATTCCGAACACAAACTATTTTTGCTTGCTACTCTAACAAAGTAGAGAGCTTTCATTCAATTAAAATTTCATTAAAAAACATGAAACACTCGCATCGGAACTGTTTAATGTGATTTTTGACTGTTTATATATATATTTTATTTTGACTATTTATATGTTTTTATGCTGTTTTTATACGCCGCATTTTGGCGCGGATTTCCGGGAGTTATGCGAGATTTTTACGCGGATTTCCGAAACTATCCAGTTTTCTTGTGCTCTCTTAGAAATGTATGAAACGTCGAGATTTGTTTTTTCGTTATAAGTCAACTCTCTGACACTTAGAAAATTAGAGCCCGAATTTCTGTTTTGAGTCAGCTCAAATATTTTTTAAACTTATATCAGATCTCGACGTTTCATGCATTTCTAAGATATCTGGAATAAAAAAAATTCTTTGGTTTTGCGGTTTCTGAAGTTACGCGGTTTTTAGCGGATTTCCGAAATTACGCGGTTTGTTTAACTACTTAAAAATACCACTGAATTCCAAGTTCAATTAATTGGCAGCACTCAAGATTTTCATTATATGGAAGAATGAATGAGAATTGAAAATCGAATAAATGTCTGTACAAATGCTATTTTGGTTGGTTTCATCTTGTCGTAGGGAAACGAGAGACGTTGGCATTGATACTCTCTTTATTAGCAACGAGAGATGAAAATTCTTGGCCTACTGATGTTGGAAACCAACGCTTCGATATGGCGCCGTACATGCTAAATATACATGTTTTGATTCATTGGAATTAAAATTGAGATGAATGCAAGTACGCATTCGTGATATTCACCCCTATTCTGTACGTCGATCGATTCGTAATATTCCGATCGAATGTGCAATTTCCTTTCTGCATTCCGTTCGAGTTGGGTATGAACTCGAATATCATTCGTACGAGTTGTTAAATTTTCGAACATTAAATTTGTAAATAGGCTGAAATTAAACAACATTTATAATAATACAACCCAAATCCATCGCCACAGCTCCGTCGGACCGACAAGATGCTATCGAAGACCTTCTCGGCGCCAACCCGCAGTATGAGCATGCAGTGTCTTTCCTCGACCAACGAACAGTTCCTCTCGCAGAAAACCGATCTGATCGCCGAGTTGAAGATGTCGAAGGATATCGCCGGTGTTAAGAAGATGAAGGTCGAACGGGCCAAGCTGGAGGATAAGCAAGCAACGGAAGTGTACTCAGAAGTGGCACGACAATTCACGGCCGCCAATTACGTGGATCAGGTAAGCAGAAGAACGCCATCCCAGGAACACATTCACACACACATACACACAGGCACACACACACAGCACAGCCAATGTGCCAAATGACAAACGACATCACAGCATGCACGAGATCGCTTTCATTCACCATTTGCTATGCATTTCTTTCTCTTTCTTTCACGCATGGCGCATCACTTCTACTGTGCGCTACGTTTCGTACTTATCATTCAACTGATAAGTTATTACAGGTACCGGAACGTGACCACGCTGGAAACATCATTCCGGACTGGAAACGTCAAATGCTGGCGAAGAAAGCGGCCGAAAAGGCCAAAAAAGAGTTCGAGGACCGGCTGGCCCGGGAGGCGGAAGACCGACGGCTTTCGGCGATACCCAAGTGGAAGCGTGATCTAATGGCTAGGAAAGAGGAAGCCGAAAATAAGCTCAAGTACGTGTCACAATAGTGATAGCAACCGACCTAATTAATTCTTAACCCTAATCCTTTTACCCTCACATTTTTAGATCCTCCATCTATACGCCACGAGTGGAGGATAGCCAACGGCGCACGGATACCTGGCGTTCGCGCATGTCCCAACGGGCGATGTCGATCGACAACATTAGCAGCTACACGTCGCAGCACGAGGACTCGGTTAGTTCGCGCTTCAACAAGGAAAACAGTCAGACCAGTAACGGCAACGGTGTTAGCAACGGTAACAGCAACGGAGTGCACCATACCAACGGAAACAGTCACCATAGCAACAATAGCAGCAACACCAACATCAACGGAAACGGAAGCAATGTTCAGAGCACCCGCAGCTCAATGGAAAATATTAACAGCAAAAGCGATTACCACCATCACAGTAGCTCGCATCCGAACGGTAACGATGACGACGATGACAGCGAACAAATCATCCCGTGGCGAGCCCACCTACGGAAAACCAACAGCCGCCTCAGCTTGATTGGTTAAATCCATGGTTGCCTGTGCCTAGGATAGTAGTTTATTGTATAAAAGTTCATAGATCCATTATAAATACACAACATATTTTAGCTTATTCAGTGTACACGTCGCGAACAACATTTAATTTTATCACATGATGACATTATTTAATTGCGAAAGTGTCTATAATTATAAAAAAAAGCTGGCGTGCAAATCAGCGCCACTGGCATATGTTAGAGAAGAAAAAAAACGGGAAGAAAATTGTAAACATAAATCAAAGATTTCGTTGCAATACTAATGTAGAAAAACAATACTACTGTAAGATTACTATTAAATAACATGGGAAAATCAACTTTCGCCTTTGAAGATACGGTGAAAACAATAAAAACTCGTTAATAATTGTGACACTTAGAAAATGGTTACGTTGGATAGTGAACGAAACTATATTGTGATTATTGTTATGAGTTTCTAACGAAGCAACAAATTTAGATCTATCTACTTAACAAAAAAAAAAGAAAAAAAAACATCTGCCAATATACAATGTATGTATTGTCGTCATCATCTGCGTTACTTTTGTACCCACCATAAACTTGTTTTATCGAGCTCTAAAATTATAACACAAAAAAAGTACACACTACTTAATTCTCCATTATCAATTTATACACTGCAAATTAGAAAATAATAGTAAGTATCCTACGACCCCGTACGACATTACATCAACACATGCTAGACCATATGCTACGCCAATTATCCATCGTATAGAAGAAGTATGTAACGATAAAAGAAGAAGAGAGAAAAAAAAACTCCCCAGCATTCCATTTCTAACTACATAAGAAACTTTCATAATCGTTGAATAGTTATAAAAATAAATGTTTATGGAAAATCAAATGTTTCTGTAGTGCTTTTCTGATGTCATTTGACCTAAACCAATGCGAAGCTAAGTACTTTCAATATAGTGGCTAAGTAGCTTTCAATATAGTGGCATGAAGTCAAATCCTTCCCAAAATAAAAACAATACCCACAACAGCTGATTGTTGGAACCCGCCAATTTTGTAAATTTCATTGTTGTGACGAACATTTCACTCCGCTCTCCACTCGCGTGCAGGTATTTCGAGGCGAATTTAAACAATTTTGATGTGTCTTCCACTTCCGGTGAAACCCTCAACGAGTGAACACGTCGTATCGTGTTAGTGCGGTGAAAATTCGAGTATTTCGCGAGAAAGAAAGGATTTTCATCCGTACTTCGGTGACTCCACGTTGTCACATAGCGAGGGTTTCACTTGTAGTCCAGTGAAAAGAAAGTCCATTGGACTATAAACGAAAGCTAACTGGCAATATAGCTAAATCGCTGTGCCATCAATCGGCGTCATCTCAAGTGAGGTGACGCCACCAGAAGTGAAGAAGAAGAAGATGTGTCTTCAAAATTCGTCCTGTGGAAGAATGGGTAAAACTTAATCGTGAACATCTCGAGTTGTACTAAACAACATTATTCTTTCTCCATTCAATCAGTAATTTATGTTTAAATTTTCAACACAGTTTGAAATAACGATAAAAAACTAAAACATGAATTTGATATGTTTACGTTTCGTCTTTGACCCATCAGTGCATAGCAGTTCAAATTAAACTGCTTCATGCAAAACTCGGCAGTTCAGTCTAGAGACTTTTGCGTGGAACAATTCGCCGAAAAAGACCAAATTTGTGAGCAAACAATTCGTGGATCTTGCACCACAATAACGCACCGTCACATAATGCCATCGTAATCCGTCAACATTTGGCTAAAAACGAAACGAATAGCATTCAGCAACCACCGAATGCACCTGATTTGGCCCCCTGCTACTTTTTACTATACGGACCACAGCAAGGCATTATCACAATGGTATTGGTGGGTTAGGAAGCGGTTATTTAGCAGGCGTTATTTACTTAATAAGAAATTAGGAAATATAAAAAAAAGATACTAACATAAACTACAGTGAGTCAACTTCAATTTAAACCAAACAAATGAGAGAAGTTTTCTCAAAATATAAATTTTATTCTGAAGTCTGAACTTGAATTTTGGGACTGACCTCTTAAACAGAATTTAATTTCTCAATCCAGTTTCATAATTTAATTCCTGAATTTAGTGACAGAGCTTAATTCCTAAATTCAGCTGCAGAATTCGAGAACTTCTGAATTCTGAAAATGAATTTTGTTCAATGAACTAAATTCATAAACTGAATGTTTGATCTGAATTCCGAAGCAGAGTTTTACAACGGATTCCATATTTCTAATTTAGTTTCAGTTTTAGCTCTTGAATCCCGGTCGAGAAATTTGGTTCTGGTTTAGATGAATAAATATATGATGGCAAAGTACTCAGCAATTGTAAAAATCGGATGAATTCCGTAAATTTGGTTCTTTTTATAAATATGACGTCCCCCATTGACGCACTCATAGGATTGGCGTATTATCGCAAAACTGAAATATAGAGGCGCTGCTTCTTTAGAGATGATACTTTCAGCAAGAGCTGTCAAATCGGTAGGAAAATTTCTAATTACTCCACCTTTTCAACGATGTCATATAAAAACGGGCAAATTCATTTGAAAAATCGTAGTAGAAGTTGAAGAAAAAGTTTTTACTTTGTGGTGGTAATGCTGATCTCAATTTATTGTGCGAAAATTAACGTTTATTTAGAATGGAGCATAATACTTGGTTCAATACCATTTTCAAGTGTCTGGAAATAACAAATAAAGTATCCAAAATAAATAGTACTCGATCGCTATACATTCTACTGGTTTCTGTTTAAAAAAATATTGATCCGAAAAAACCTAACCTTACCCAATTTCATGCATTTCTGAAGATTTCCCATGTTTAATCGTAGTTTACACTAAAAAAAAGTAGTAGTAATCACTTTGAAATCGATTTTCTTCTACTCCGAGTGTACTTTTATTGCTGATATCTATTTGTACTATTGAATAAACGATAAAAATGTTGCAAATCACTACTGCCAATATGAAAATTTTCGAAAGAATCCTCCTTTTCTTGGTTCCATTTTTCATTGGCAGGTGTCGCTACCGGTAAATCAGCTTTGCGACAATGTGCCAATCACGGATGTCAATACCCAAGTAACCATATGCATTATATCACTGCACATTTACAACTCTATTTTAACATTGTTAATGTATAATTACACTAATCCTACATACTTTAAAGCAATATACATTAAATATATCGACATTCAATGCTATATTTTGAAGCAACGAAACTTTGATAATAACAGTGCAAGTAAATTGAATAGCTGCATTGGTAGCATATACAAATGTTACGTAAAATTGTGAAAATACTATAATGCAATTAGTTATAAAAGAAGATTCTTATCTGCGAACAAAACATGTCAAGGTTCCAGGTGAAATGTGCTAACTACGAAACCAGAGAGCCACGATTTATGGGCTCAAATCAAAATTAATATAAAAATAATACGCCATAGACAATATTAATAGTGATCTTCATTTATTTATGTTGAATAATAAATATCGTTTTCAATAGTGGAATTTCATTCGTAGCTCATTATTTAAGCACTCTTATTGCTTTGTGACATTTATAATCTACAGTTGAAATTGTTACCATCGATAAAGTAGATATTTGCATAATAGCTACTTTAACACTGTTCAGTTCCTGCTTCACCTGTCAGATCCTATAAGAGTCTAATAATCGCCCTTTTCAGCTTTATAATAGCATTGTAAAAACATGTGTAACTCCGCTGCATTTAATCAATTTCTTTACGCAAATTTTTAAAGCTTAAATAAAATAAAGTTATAATGCATCGTGGTTACTTGGGTAACGCACTTCAGAGAAAAACATTACGAAAATCGGTTTATTTCTGTCCTATGATAAATTTACAACCAATTGTAAGTGTTGCAACAATTCCGCATTTACTGCTTAATTCACCTTTAGATTCAGTCAAATTAAAGAAAGTCCCTCGAATAGTATTGTCTGTCAACATTGACTGTCCCAGAAATTTTAATTCAATGTTTCACATACACTGGACTTTTCTATGCAACAATTCCTGATTTTTTATGCGGATTCCCAATATACGAGTTTTTTTAGTTTTGCGCGGTTTTCCAAAATAGTATTTTCTCTATTGTTTACTATTATGACGTACTCTCAGCGAGTGCTGAGTCATTCGAAATTACTCTTCGAAGTGAATGTTGATGGATGGCTTATTGGCCGTTATAAAAAAAACACGAGTTGTTTCAATTTCTGCCTATTCCGCTCCGTGTAGTAATTTAAACAATTTTCCTGGCAGCCCTGTTACGCGACTGTCAGAATCTGATTCACTTCGATTTCGAGTTCGACTCTGTTTGCCGATGGTTTATTTGCATGTGCAAGTGCATCGTTCTTGCAATCCGTTTTGAAGGTTCAGTAAATCGAACCGTCATTGCCGTGGTGATTCTTGAACGAAGTGGATCATATAGTTTGTTTTTCAACAACCCAGGTAGGTAGAATCGATAGGACCTCGGCTTAGTGCCAAAAAAGGACGAAAATCTTTTATTATTTAACAATGAAAACAAAATGGTTCCTCAAGGGATCTTATTTGGATGTAAAATTTGGGTTCTACGTTTCTGTTTAATCTTGAAATTGGGACTTCGTAAACAATCTAAGTTACGAAATTATGAATAAATGATTTATGCTCTTTATCTTGGTTTCAAACAAACATTTTCAATTCTTGTCGATTCATTCCAAATTTCAGGAATAATTTGGGAGCCGCTGATAACATTGACCCAGCCGGCAAGATGCTAATTAAATCAACGATTGCCATACTCTGTCTTCTCGTTCTAGTTAAGGCCGATCTGGTTAGGTAAGTGTCGATATTGTCGTTCTAATCCGTTTAACCAACAACACACCGTAAGTCGCCGTTGACCCAGTTCATTCCATTTTGCGTACGGAGGAGGGTCAAATCAATTCAAGTACAAACATTGATGAGTCATAATCCGTTTGCGTTATCACGTACATATACATACTTAGTGTAATGGACAAAATCGCAAAATTAAATTTTCTTTGTTTTGCTCATACATTAAATCATTTGCAGAGTCCAGCTGCACAAGGAGGAAAGCGCACGTCAGCACTTCCGAAATGTTGGCACTGAAATTAGACAATTGCGTCTTAAATATGGTGCGCTCTCGGGACCTCTCCCGGAACCGTTGTCTAACTACATGGATGTGAGTAGTTTACATAAAACAGTAGAAAACTGAAGATTTATATTTTGTTCGTTTAATTTTTCGAAGGCTCAATACTTCGGGGCAATCTCCATCGGTACACCACCACAGAGCTTCAAAGTAGTGTTTGATACGGGATCATCCAACCTTTGGGTGCCCTCGAAAGAGTGTTCCTTCACCAATATCGCATGTCGTAAGTCATCACCGGTTATCAGTAGCCTAGTAGTCTATAATAACAATTGATTCAATTGTTTTTGTTTCGCAGTGATGCACAACAAGTACAATGCCAAGAAGTCATCGACATTCGAAAAGAACGGAACAGCTTTCCACATCCAATACGGCTCTGGCAGCTTGTCCGGTTATCTCTCAACCGACACGGTCACGATTGGAGGTGTTGCCATTGCGAAGCAAACATTCGCCGAAGCCATTAGCGAACCCGGTTTGGTGTTCGTGGCTGCGAAGTTTGATGGAATCCTTGGACTCGCCTACAGCACAATCTCGGTTGACGGAGTCGTTCCGCCGTTCTACAACATGTTCAACCAAGGTTTGATTGATACGCCTGTGTTTTCCTTCTACTTAAACCGAGATCCAAATGCTGCCGAAGGAGGCGAAATTATATTTGGTGGATCCGACACTAACAAGTATACGGGAGATTTCACCTACCTGTCGGTAGATCGGAAAGCCTACTGGCAATTCAAGATGGACTTGGTGAAGGTCGGAGATGCTGAGTTCTGTAACAATGGCTGTGAGGCTATTGCCGACACCGGAACCAGTTTGATTGCTGGACCGGTTTCGGAAGTAACCGCCATCAACAAGGCTATCGGAGGAACACCCATCATCAACGGAGAGTACATGGTGGACTGCTCTTTAATTCCTAAGTTGCCAAAGATTACCTTCGTGCTGGGTGGCAAAGCATTCGAACTGGAAGGCGCCGACTACATTCTCCGAGTGGCACAAATGGGAAAAACAATCTGCCTGTCCGGATTCATGGGAATTGATATTCCACCACCAAACGGTCCATTGTGGATTCTGGGTGACGTTTTCATTGGAAAATACTACACCGAATTCGATATGGGTAACGATCGAGTTGGTTTTGCAACAGCTATTTAAGTTACTTCAGATACATCTGATAGACTATTCTAATCTTGTAACTCCCAAACCGAAGAAATAGACTTTCTTTCAACTTGAAGCCAAAATTAATTTGATCTTTAAATAAAACCATTGTTGAATGCTTTACACGCCCTGTTTTATTGTATAACGTTCGAACTCTTCCATTCTATAATTCGTCAAACAACGAACTCACAACCAACACATTTATGCTGTTCCCCAGAACTCGATAGCGCTGTTTATCGCTAACATCGGGAGGAAATTCAAAGTCTTCTGGAAAACACATCAATCGAGCTACTTCCTTCGGCGTAAAATAGCGCAATTTCAGCAGACTTCGTAACAATCGTTTTTGTTCTTCGTCATCCGTAACTTCCAGCTGCCGATAGATGCCATCGAATTCGGTTCGTAGCAACGGACTGTACACCGAACCGGTTCCTTCGGCGTAGTGCGTGTAAGCTTTCGTAAAGCACATTGAATTGACGGAATCCATCGTACACACATCCATGATGGCTAATCGCTTCCGTAGAATATCATCCGTCAGTAAATACTTAGTCAGGTCATTGTCATTGGTTTCCACGATTTCACCGATAGTTCTAACCGGTTGAACATGCTTCGAAGTAGGAGTCAAAATAATTTCACTGACCGGTGATTCAAAGTTTTCCCGTTTGGCCACACAGTAGTACCGATGTCGAGTGTTTGGTATGTTGAAACTGTGCGGTGATAAAATGTACTCCTTGAAGAAGAATCCTGCGGCAGTGAGTTTTGTCTTGTACAAATCGCAAGCCTGTGAGCGCTCGAAACCCTTCACGTTTTCCAGAAGTATAAATTGCACTGATGGAATTTTATCCAACAGTTCACAAATATGTACAAACGGATCCGCTCGATGGTCAGCTATATCACCGAAGTTACCATTCCGGCTAAAAGGTTGACATGGAGGAGACATAAGCATTACGTCGATTTCCAGCTTACAGATCGATTCTGGACACAAACTAAGAATATTACAATTTTTGGCTTTGATTGTAGCAAAATTGTGATTGTAAATGCTGTTGGCCACCGGATTGATGTCTACTGCGCTAACTATTCTGTACGGTTTTCCGGATCCTAGAACAGTCGTACGTTTAAGGACACATAACATGGCTTATTATAATTAATTATAATACTTACGATGTATTGCGTAGTGCATGCCACCAATTCCACTGAACAATTCTAGGACACGATATTCTTTTAAAAACTCGTTGTTCGGCTCCATACTGAAGCCGAGATTTCTGATCATTTTCATGAAATAAGAATAAAGTAGTTCATACTATCAATAACAAATATATGCTCCTACTACTGTTCGACTGTGTTTACCGGTTCCGGTTCTAATAGTTGCAATATTCATTCATTCAAATTCGGTCAATTCAATTCATATTTTTAACCTCATCAAAACACATCAAAACAACGAGTATTGCCAGCGTTGCCAGGTAATTTTCTCAAAAATCTGTATCCGGCTCAAAAATCAGTAAGTACTAGGGTAACAGAGGTATTTTGGCCACTTCATATATTTTGGCCCACCTAACAAACTTTATCAATTTCATCGGATTTTATCGATGTTAAGTAACCCATGTTGCATCAATTTGAAGTTAATCACATTAAATTACCTATTGCGGATGGGGGTTTCAAAAATATTATAACATTTGGGGGATATTTTTACAAAGTGGGCCAAATAAAATCAATCTTAAAGTGGGCCAAAATACCTCTGTTACCCTATATCTGTATCACACAACCTCTTCTCATGCCTATCTCAGTAAAAACCCAAAATCGGCATTTTTCTGTGGCAGTGAATTATCGGTATTTTAGAAAAAAAATATCTTTTTTGCGGTGTAGAGGTCAAAAATCGGTATACCTGGCAACGTTGGAGTAACCCTATAAAAAAATTTTTCAACAGCCATTTCAATAGTCCCACGACAAAAGTGCCTAACAGTAAATGACAGTATCTCTTTGTTTACTTTTTCTTTTACGATTTACCAGATTAATTTTATTTTTGACGCCTTTCTCTTCGCAAAACATTCAAATTGAAACCACGAGCTTTCGATTTATGTTGGACACTTTCAGGAAATTGCAGTAATGGCTCCGTAAAAATCAAAAGAGAAAGTGAACAAATCGCCCTTCGATTTAAATTAGATGCTCGATCGTCCCACGACAAAAGAGCCCAAACCCACATTATCAAAATGACGGAATGAGGACTAAATTCTTCATCGACTGTCCGTTTCTGTGTGCTCCGTCAACATCACCGATTGACAGTGACATTATAAATGTCATTGATGTTTCGCTCATTTTATGAATGGGTTAGTGTAAAAATTAGGCGACTTACGACATTTCATTACAGTCCAGATAGAGGAATGGATGATGCCGACAACAGTAAGCCTTTTTGTTAAATTCCAGTGAACTTCAACAGTTTGTGCTGGAATTCTAAGAAGAACTAATCACCTACTAGTTCTGTATATCCAAATAACTTAGATTCAAATTCAATTATATAATTTTTTTATTTAGAAATAAACTGAAAATCAGCACGAAAACGTGCAAAATCGGGAATGAATAAGAAGAAAACGAAATATTAATACAGTTCGCATCTTTTCACTCAATTCCGATAGATTTCCGAACCAACCGGTTGGAGGCGTAATTCATTCGGAATCGGTTGTTGCACTGGAACCGGAGCTTTAAATTGTCACGCATTCTCATTTTCAATATTTTCCTGTCTCATTCGTAAATGACCGACACCAGAACAAACGAAGAGAGCCGAAGGATTCTCGTTTCTCATTGAAACAAAGAGAGAGTATAATTTTTTTTTGTTCTGGTCACCGCCACTTTGTTCAATTGTGGTTGTTTGTTGATTTTTTTCGGTGAGAATTGAAGAGAGTATAGTACGTCACTCTTTCATCGATGTAATGAAAATCTGTAAGGCTTGGCTATAAAAAGTGACTAAAATATGACAAATCGAAGTAATTACATCCCAGAACCTCTTTGGAAACCAAAACTACTAAAAATTCGAGCACCAACAGGCAAAAGTTATTGTAAAACCTTTCTCTGTCATTTTCGATTCTCATAGCTTCGGTTGAATATCGACACTGCATACTATGAAATTTTCACTGAAACTGCAAATGAGTGAAAGAGCAAATGAAAGAAGAAAAAAAAAACAATTTTGAAACTATTGTCCCGTCCCGCTTATTGACATTGACTGGACATGGATTTCGTTCTCATCGTTGCAAGAATGACAGTAATTTCTTGTCATTTTCGTCTATTTTAAGTCAATGAAAATTACTTTTATTAGCTCTGACTGGAACTGGAATTTTTTCGGAGTTTATTATGATTTCCACATGGAATTCCGAATGAAAATTTGTCACCGATTCGGAAAATGGCATGGCTGCTAGCCGTCTGCAATATTGCTGGCAGTCATAATGGCAAGAATCGTGTGTGAAAAAGTGCATTCTTTTCTCATTTTTTCGTTCATTTTTGTTTGTTTGGGAAATTGATCTCGGATCGAAAAAAAGAATCCATTATTCCTTCCTTATTCCTTATATTACATTTTGGTGGGGAAAGGGTTCCAATCAGCTTTTTACAGCCCTGTCCAAAATGTATTGCCTCCCCGTTAATTTGTATCAGGCCGAATTAGCGCATGCGCGCCATATAAACGCCTCTTTCAATATGAGGAAATTACATTGTTACCCAGCAGTTTCTATTATTTCTTCATGTTGGTTTTCTTACCTTTGTTCATAGTTTGTATTCTGTTTTACCTTAATTCCAGTGTTCTATTCAGCTGTGATTCGTGTCTTTTGTTGTCATTTTTCACTCCGTACTTTTGCTGGCATGTTATGTTGCTTCCTTAAATGTAAAAGTTAGTTGTATGCAATGGTGTTTATATTCTTACCAATATTCCTTTCTAATTCTTTCAGCATTTTCGTATTTCTTGCTCCTCATCCAGTCATCCGTTTCCAAAAAAAAAAAAAAAATAGTGTTTCATTGATCCTTGTAGAGCAGCTCATCATGGTTTGACGGATAAGAACTGAGGACATGCGTTTTTATTTAAATGATAATAACACTTGGGTTTAATAGTATTGCTACAGCATGTTCACATTTCGTTATCTTCGGTTGATTCTTGACAGTATATTACCATCCGCTCAGGCACTTTTGAACATCTGGTACACTGACTCGCAATCGAAATGTGTCACAACCAATTTTATACAACACACCCGAGGGAACGGTATAATGTATGTTGTACACACAAAAACACATACATACACACAGGCACATACGCATACACACATGCATACATACCTACATGTATTCCACAAGCAAGCATCACAACATTGAGTTACTATTTCTATTCTAATAGATTCTAACTAAAATTTGTGTGCCAATAGTCATCTCATTAGTAGAGTCACCATGTTATTTTACCGATTACTCGACTTTCAATAAATTTATTGAGATAAAATCGAATACAAAATCTTTGCCTCGTCTGTAAGAAGCAATGGCACATACAAGTAGTTCAGAAATGATTCAATACTGCTGTTTTAACGAACAAAAAAAAATGCTCCAGATTTCATGTTATTCTTGAAATTAATCTATCAAACAGAGATAACAGATCTCACTCTAACTAATGGTTTTCGTACATGAAATGACTAATGGATTTGAGATGAATGGGGGTACCGTTACCCAATTTCTATCTCTTCTATTGGTCGATCGTTAGTCCTGAGCTGAAACGGTGGCCTTTATTACCGTTCTTGCATGCACTCACTCTTACATTTCATTCACTCATCATCTCACCCATCAGGTCCCAAACGATACATCCTCACAATATAAACTGGATGAACATCGTTTGACAGCTATCAGTGGTTTGCTCATTGGTTCGGTCATTATTATTTTATTATATTCTACAATATTCTATTTCATTCCACAGTATTCCATGGTACACAAACCACCAATAAACGTCAAAGATGGATTCGATTTACCGTTCATTTATTGTCATCGTGTGAAACCCAATTGAGATACGTTTACTCTACTTAATTTTCACTTCACACTGGTAATAAGGGCCGGTAGTATGAAAATAAAACATAAAAAAGAGCTCAGTTAAGCCCTACCGGCCTCTCCAACCCCGGATGTTGGAGCGTAATGCAATCAACATCTTATTCAAGTCGTTCCATATATTATTCATTTAATTCAATTATGAAACTAAAAACTGTAACGCATATCTTTATCAAATTGTAACGCTAATTGATTGTATGTGATGATGTTTGCAATACCGTCAAGCCCACCAACCAAAGGGCGAAAAAAAGAATCCATTATTGTCTTAATAATTTATTTATTAGTCAACTGCTTCTGGTAAATATTTCAACTTATATATTCAGTGGTGTACCAAGGAACAAAAAATCTAATGCCTCCTTCGACCACACCCCCCCTTGATACGCCACTGTACTACCTTGATCAAAAAGCTCCCGAAATTCATTCAGAAAATTTAAAATACAAGATTATTCATCAATCGATATAGTCCCCTTTAAAGTACTCCCCATCGACTGCAACACACTTACGCCAGCGCTTGATCTAATCCCCGAAACATTTTTTATGTTCAGTTTTTGGTTTGGCCATCAGAGCCATCTGCGAGTTGTCCATCTATCTCATCACTGGTGTTCAAACGCGTTCCAAGGAGTCGTTTCTTGAGTCGACCGAATAAGAAAAAGTCGTAGAGAGCCAACTCAGGTGAGTTCGGTGGTTGCTGAATGGTATTCGTTTCGTTTTTAGCCAAATGTTCACGGATAACGATGGCATTTTGTAACGGTCTTCCGGAATCCTTCTCGAAAGCATGGTTGTTGTTGCAACTCGGTGGTTATTTTACCACACTGAAAAAATATTACGGCTTAATGTGAGATGACTGGAACAATGGAATGCCTGAATTTTCCATTGTACTTGTTTTTCACCTTTGAAATTTGCATTGTCATGAAACGAGTGCGAGGAAGTCATACTAAACGAAACGAATACAAACTCAGTTGGATTTATCTGTACTTGATTTATTGAACTTTCGTAATACCTCAAATTCAAATATGTATGGAACTAAAAATTTTGGTAAATTAAAAACTATTTTGATTACATGGATAGAAGGAAACGAAATTGAAGATCTACAGAGTAAACATTTACTGTTTATTTCTTACATTATAAAAAAAAAATAAATTGCATATCCATTTTGACCATGTGTTTGTGGATTTCAAAGAATATTTTTGAGTGTTGGGAAATAGTGACCATTCTGATAACTATGTTCTATTTTTTTTCTGGGCAAGCTTCTGATACTCTCAACGGATTGAGCACTTGCTACAAGCAGAATGGTTGCTATTTTTTTTCTTCACACATTTTCTTATTTACTAGCCTTATAGATCTAAAGTTGTTTGTTGTAAATGAATTTCTACTTTCACGTTTATGGTATTCAAACCTAAAACTGTTGTTTTCTTTAAATGTTTACTTCTCTTGTTTTTTTTTCTTTGCATTTTGATCAAACAAATTATTTAAAATCAACAAAATGAAGTTACTAGGTTCTCTATACCGGAACCGACTGGATTCTGTGAAATTTAGTCTTACTTTTTCTGTTTCAGAAAAAACACTGTCATAATCATGGTATTGATGGGAGCAAAAGGGAGATGTTGATCGTAATAGTAGTGATAAAAGATGCTTACTACTGCTTAAGCACGTTCGCCTCGAATACGACGGGCCAGTTGGATATCCTTGGGCATAATGGTTACACGTTTCGCGTGGATGGCGCACAGATTCGTGTCCTCAAACAAGCCGACCAAATAAGCTTCGCTGGCTTCCTACATGGGAACAGGAGAAAAGAAGGAAGATAAATACGCTTCTCAATGCGAATCATTCGATTTTTTTTTTGTTACCTGGAGAGCACCAATGGCAGCCGACTGGAAACGAAGATCTGTCTTGAAATCCTGTGCGATTTCACGCACCAACCGCTGGAAGGGCAATTTGCGGATAAGCAATTCAGTCGACTTCTGGTACCGACGAATTTCTCGCAGAGCCACGGTACCCGGGCGATAACGATGTGGCTTTTTAACGCCACCAGTTGACGGTGCGCTCTTACGGGCGGCTTTAGTGGCCAGCTGCTTACGCGGAGCTTTTCCTCCGGTAGATTTACGGGCTGTCTGTTTGGTACGGGCCATGGTCTACGAAGAGCCTGTTTCTTGAAGAGCTGTTGAAAAACGATTAAAAATTAAAGGGCTTATTCAATTGTAATGATCACAAGACAGTGCTGATAAATTTTGTGCGGGATTATGCATAGATTGATTAGTATTAAAGCGAAAAGCATCTTCTTCGGCACATGCGCTTCAATGATGTTAAAAAAATCAATAAATCTGTATATCCCAGAAAGTATCTGAGTAACAATCACGAAAAAAAAACATTATGAAACTTTATTAGGAGAAATTAACAAACAAAAAGATCACAAAGGTTATCATAAGCCTGGTCAATTCATTCAAAACATTCACTTGAGATCTTCTTTGTTTACTTTCTTTTTTGATTAGCACAGTTACATTCCCCATTGTCGTCAAAAAAAAATTGTAAAAATTGCCAAACTATTTTCTGGGTAGGCTGATTTTTCCCAAAAAGTGACAACAGTTCAATAAAAAAAAATAACAAAGGAGGGTTCTCACGTCACGTAGGTGACGTTTTGAAAAATAAAGGGTCTAGAAATATCTAACATAACCAACACAACACAAACGGAAAGGCAGTGGAGGTCTTCCGCCATAAATCGAGGCTCGGCCTACGCCACCAATGTGATGTCGCCCGCCGACTAGACTAATCACTAATCGAGATACCAAAATTCTATCAGAAACCGAAAAAAATACTACGCAATCAAAAATTTGCACATTTTTTCATATTGTTTACCGCAAAATGAATCATTTGCTTACAATATTATGACTGCGTTTTAAGTTCGAAACAAACACGAAGAAACAAGAAAAGTGGAATCCAAGCCACAAAATGGCGTCGTTTGAGTGTTAACTGAGGACACAATCGGGAACGAATCCAAGCTTAAATTGTTACAATTGCTTAGTTCTGTCCCTAATCTGATACATTATCCGAAAAGTGTACTGTTTTTTCATTGTTCTGATTGCACTCACAAAACACCGAATTCCATTAAACAATAGATCACAACAAAATCGCGCTTTTAATCATGCAAATAAGATCACAAAATTTACCTTTTTTGCAAATTACTAATCCAACAAATTGAGAGCGAAGAAAATTCACTACCACTTGTGCTGCGTTCACTTTTATTAATGGTGGCCGCGATGGGCGCGAAGCTTTTTGATGGAACTTTCGATGCGACGGTGGAAAATCGATCGATGCTTTCGAACAAATAAAGCATGCGGTTTTCTCTTTCGCTCTACTGCCGGGGAGAGCACAAGTGTTGTTGGTGCTATTTCGCTCACGCTGGTATGCGCAGTTTGCGTTGCGAGGGAGATTCGGATGCGGTGGTGTGCGTGAATGAACAGGCGTCAGGCTTTGCGCGAGTTCGAAAGGCATCAGGTGCGGAAGCTTTCGGAAATTATTTTCCCTGATAGCAGTGAAGCCGGGAACGAAAAGGGACCGTCAAAGTGTGCTTTCTCAAGTGACATCCAGAGGGCTACTGTTGTTTGGGTGAATTTACGAACAGGTGGCAATGTTGCCACAGACTAACAGACAGGACACTCAAATTTGATTCTTCAATCATTTTAACGGTCATTTCGAATATTCCTTTATTTGGGACAGTACTCACATGTGTCATGATGGCGCCACGTTACCCTATCAAAAACATCCTGTCTGTCATCTAGACTGTGTTTATTTTTTTCATTTACCAACAGAGTTGCCATTTATACAGAATTACCTGTAATGTATTGGTTTGTGTACGTCCATGCGAATTTCATGCAGGATACAGATTTAATACATATTGCCAAAACTATATACATAATTGTGCCTACTTCTGCCTATCCTCCAACGCAATACAAAATCGAACCCGTTTTGTTACAATATTTACTTGATTCTGGTCTGCCGCCACTTAATTTCGGGTGAAAACTACCAACACAATAAAAAATAGTCTAGATGAACAACGTTGAGTCAAATAAATGGTTACCTTCCAACATCGCGAAAAAGTTGAATATATTATCAACGTAATTTATTGTGACGATTCATTTTCTAATATTTTGATGAAATCAGGCATCCCTGCAAGCAGCTGATCGATGTTGACAAACGAGGGAAAACCAACTAGTAAAAAAACTTGTACATAACACAAGGGGTGTACAGATAGTAAATAGTTCGCGCAGTGCAATATAGGTGGAACTAGTGCATCACGAAAAATTATTTTTATATGAATTTACTCATACTGTCATGTCTGTTAGTCTGTGATGTTGCTATTCATGAAATTCAGAGGCATCCTACAATCATAGCAAAACCAAACCCATATACAACCTGACATAAATGAGCCTGTTTCGTATGTGTTCCACTGAATTTAGAACGGCGCTAATGTATTTGAACAATACGGGTGCAATGAATCACGAAACAAAAAGATTACAAGAGAAACCAGTACTTCTTTACGTTATTTACGGTCACTGTGTATGCGTCCAGCAATAAATTTAAAAGGAGCGTAATTTTCATATTGTGACTCACGCAAGAACTCCTGAATGAAATCAAAATATTGCGAATTTTTCTAACAGCGCTGCATAGCAACAAACTTATCTATAACACACGTCATAAATCTCCAAACATGCGTATTTTGTAATCTTTCTATCTTTTAATTGACTCTGCCCAACGTCTTCTCTTTGGTCTAAAAAGATAACTATTGATAGTAATTGATAGAGTTGGAAATGAAGTGTTTTTTGAAATATGGTGTGTGACTAAAGAATACTTAACGTATTTAGTTGTATCAATGAAAACGCAAGGAATTAGTAGCATTTGTAGAAGTATTTGGTATCATTGGATGATCTTCTAACGACTCGGATAAAGATAAGAGAAACATAGATTTAATCTTGATTTGCAAATTAGTAGTATTGTTCTTCAAGATTCAGTAGAATACCTTACTTCACGTTCATTGTACATTGAATTGTGATGAACTACTTTTAAACCTTCTATTGATGAAAAGAGAAAAATTATACTTATACTAAACCATAGTTACTAATCATCATAATTAATTGTCAAGAAAGGCTAGCAAAATTTATTTTACTTCTTTAAATATAAATATTTAAACTGCAGATTGTCGAAAAACAGATACGTTATTTCCAAATGTTATTCTATTTACGACGCCATTGTGGAACCAGACAACCAAAACTTTTACTCATATTCTCGATGTATGGGAGCTGTCAAGTTGTCCACGGGTTGAGCAAAACAGACATTGATGAAAAGCAACCCGTATACGAGACAACAATATTGTCAAAACAAGGAGTATTGACAATGCTTTTGATCGTGAAGTGGAAACTTCATCGGATTGACGAAAATATTGTCAAAAAATCAAAACTCCTAATCAATCCGACAATACTTTCTCTCCAGAATTGCTACTTGGTACTTTGCAAAACGACTGTTAAATTTCTTACACAATTTGAAACCTCTACTTGGATATTGTCACGTGTAGAGGCATACGTTTGCGAGAATGATGATTGGAAGTTTAACTGTTAAAATGAAAGGAAAAATAAATTTCCTCTTGCAGGAGAGATGCCAGATCTGCAGATTTGTCTATAAATCTGCAGATTTCGCATGGAGTGTTGCAGACATTTTTTGTTATGTTATGTTTTTTTTTGCTTGCCAAGACAGTTTAGCGTATCATAATTTGTCAGCAGACATACTTGCTAACTGCAGATTTTTTTTCGGATATACCAAGTTCCTGCTAGGCCGCCATGTTTTCGTGACCATCATCTTTTCCGCAAAGACGAAAACAACGAAGAACTATATAAGTTCGTTGTTGCTAAATATCTGTGATATTTAGCTGTGAAAGTTGATTTTTTTATGTTTGATTATAAATGTGATATCGTTATGGAACGTGCGCTGCCAAATTGTAATACTGACTTTCACAATCAATGAAGTGTTGTATTTTACTTCATTTTGTTTACTTTGCTCTCACTGACTTGCTAGCTTTGATGGCCCCGAAGGACTGAGATGTTGGTTACGATAGCACTAGCTGGAGCGCCTTATTGTTGCCACCGGGATGGGATATACAGACTTTTGCAACCCTGTCTCACGATATTTGAAATTTTATCCTGGCATCTCTGCCTTGCAGTTTCTTTTCACGGTTGATTTTTCAGATGGCCGAAAGCAAAGTTGCCAGGTTATTTTTTCAAAAGTCTGTCAAAACTCAAATAAATGTCTGGATTTGTCTGGTTCTACTACAGGGTGATTTTTTAAGAGCTTGAGAACTTTTTTAAACAATAAAACGCATAAAATTTGCAAAATCTCATCGGTTCTTTATTTTAAACGTTAGATTGGTACATGACATTTACTTTTTGAAGATAATTTCATTTAAATGTTGACCGCGGCTGCGTCTTAGGTGGTCCATTCGGAAAATCCGCTTTTTTATCGACAAATTTTGTTCAGCGATGAGGCTCATTTCTGGTTGAATGGCTACGTAAATAAGCAAAATTGCCGCATTTGGAGTGAAGAGCAACCAGAAGCCGTTCAAGAACTGCCCATGCATCCCGAAAAATGCACTGTTTGGTGTGGTTTGTACGCTGGTGGAATCATTGGACCGTATTTTTTCAAAGATGCTGTTGGACGCAACGTTACAGTGAATGGCGATCGCTATCGTTCGATGCTAACAAACTTTTTGTTGCCAAAAATGGAAGAACTGAACTTGGTTGACATGTGGTTTCAACAAGATGGCACTACATGCCACACAGCTCGCGATTCTATGGCCATTTTGAGGGAAAACTTCGGAGAACAATTCATCTCAAGAAATGGACCGGTAAGTTGGCCACCAAGATCATGCGATTTGACGCCTTTAGACTATTTTTTGTGGGGCTACGTCAAGTCTAAAGTCTACAGAATAAAGCCAGTAACTATTCCAGCTTTGGAAGACAACATTTCCGAAGAAATTCGGGCTATTCCGGCCGAAATGCTCGAAAAAGTTGCCCAAAATTGGACTTTCCGAATGGACCACCTAAGACGCAGCCGCGGTCAACATTTAAATGAAATTATCTTCAAAAAGTAAATGTCATGTACCAATCTAACGTTTAAAATAAAGAACCGATGAGATTTTGCAAATTTTATGCGTTTTATTGTTTAAAAAAGTTCTCAAGCTCTTAAAAAATCACCCTGTATATACAAGGAAATTTTTGCCTTGTTTCATTTTCAGTAAGCGAAAAACTGAAAAAAAAGGTCTTCCCACCTATTGTATAGAGGCCTAAAATCGTTGAGATCTAGCGAAATCTTACAAAATCTAGGAAAATTTGAAAATCTGGGAAAATTTGGAAAATCTGGCAAAAGATCTGGTTAGTTTGAGAGTCTGGCGAAACGAGAAAAATCTGGCATTTGCCAGACAAATCTGGCAACCTGGCAACGCTGGCCGAAAGAGCACATAACAGCTTTTCTTTGTTTAATTTCTCTTCTTTTAATTTCCACGATTTCTACGTTCATCACTCAACGCTTTGCAAAAATAAAATTATTTGAAATTCTAATTGATACAAATCAATGTTTTTTATCCCATTCCAACAGAATATTCTTTGATTCTACAAATAAATAAAAAATTCTTTCGAGAATAAACATTCCTATCTATTTTGACAGCTCCACTCAAAATCATCGTTGAACTACAGCGCCATCTACATGTCGTTAGAAGGCAAATGTTCGAAAATAGCTACTCAGAGAATTAATACTACATTACTTATTTTTTTATGGAGATATGAAAATGTCTAAAATCGAGTTGTTATGATCAATAGTCATAAGTAGCTATTACTTTCGTTTTGAGTCCAAGAACCTATATATGAGTAACTACGGAATGTCCACTTTTATGAACAAGAGTCGAATATCACTTATTTTTGAGTAATTCTTTTAAAGTGTGGAATGAAAGTGTCACTGAATTCAGGTGACATCACTCGTACATTGACCAACTTTGTTCAATCTAATACCATGTATACTGGTATCAAGTGAGAGCTCGTTTTTTTTTTTGTTAAAATGAAAGGGAAAATAAAACATATTCGAAGTATTGCTTCCTACACATCTTGGACACCTTTCTGGAAACTTATGGCCAACCACGCCAATAGAAATGTTCTTTTTTTAAGGCAAATTAATCAGACACCCATATTCGGACTTCTTTGTGGGAATCGGAGAGTTGCTCAGCCAGTGCGTGGACCATCGATGAAAACAAATGGTAGGAACCAATTCAAAGTGAATACGACGGGTGGAGTAGCAGCTCCCAACCAACTGCTTGTTTCTCGAACCGATTTTGTTTTGGGTGCAGGTGCATTGTCGTTTAACAAAATTACTTTGCCGTGTCTTCTGGCCAACACTGAACGTTTTTCAATTTTGTTGTCTGTAGCGTTTAGTACTAACAGTTTTACCAGGTTTTAGAAGTTCATGATACACCACACCTCTCTGATCCCACCATACACAGAGTATTACCTCTTTGCCGAATCGTTCTGGTTTTGCAGCCGGATTAAACCATGAATTCTTCCATCTGAGAATCTTAAAATGAATACATTTTCCAATACCAATAACGATACGATAGAAAACGGATTGTCTATTGTTTCTTTGAAGCAAAATTTCACAAGTGTTTTTTCGCTTTCCCATCTGCTTTTCGTTCAATTCATGTGGTACCCATTTTTCACACTTTTAGACTTTTCCTAGAGTTTTTAAACGGCCAGAAATTGTTGGTTGTTCAACATTTAACATTGTTGCCATTCGCTTTCGACTAGAAGTATTATCTTCAGCCAATTTTGCTTGCAATTCGGCGCCCTCAATTTTTGTTGTTGTATTCCAAGTTCTTTATTTCTCATCTCTGAATCGTTTAAACCTTTTTTTGCATGTTACTTTTGATAGAGCAAACACTGCAGACGCTACTCTGCAACACTTTTCGTACAAAAATCAGTGCTTTCCGCAAATTGTATTCCTTCTGGTACCAAATTTAACAAAATTTTTACGGCGATGAAAATGTATGATGTTGTTTGTTCAAGTGAACATGTATATTGAACATGTTTGGCAGATGTCATACAAACCAAACAAGAAAAAATTAAGGCTTGTTCACATCAAATGTTCATTATACCTGTTAATTTCTCGGTAGGTATGAGTTTTGCTAAACTGGCTAGCATCTGCTGAACTTTTGCAAAAACAATTTTATTTGTTCTAAAGGGTGATTTTTTTAGAGATAAAAGATTCAATTAAAAACAAACAATTGATGAAATCTTTATTCAAAGCGATAGAATATAGATAGATAGATATAAATATAATTCAATGTTTGAAAATAGTTTCATGCAAATGTTGGCCGCGGCTCTACTGCAGATGGCCCATGTGCAAGGTCCAAATCAACTGGTGAAATACCACAAATAATCCACACCAAACATTGACTTTTTTGGGATGCTTTGGTAGCTCATGCAATGCTTCTGGCTGGTCTGGTCACTCCAGATGCGGTAATTTTGCTTGTTGACGTATTCATTCAACCAGAAATGAGCATTGTCGCTGAACACAATTTTTCGAAAAAAAAATGGATCTTCCTCTAACTTTACCAGCCCCCTTTCGTCATTAAATTATAGACCAATCGACGATTCATGATCAAAATAATTAGGTTTTGCACGCACACAACATAACCTCACAAAAATGAACAGAAGGACCTTTTTTTGACAGCCAACGTGTATTTGTTTACAGTTTAACAGTTCATCAGAGGTTTATCATTTGAATTTAAAAATTGCAAGTCGACTCACACTAAACAGATTTATACAAATATCGCTCCTTGATGCTGGAAACGCTTACGGGGCAATCTTTTCAGTTCTTTTCACTGTGGAACACGTTTTTAACAGGCACTTTTCATTATTTTTCAATTTTTAATTTGCAGTCGCAAAACAAAACAAACACACGACAGCTGTCAAAGATGAACTTGATTTATCGACAGTTCATTTGTGTCGTCAACGTGTGAAACCTAATAGACCAAACTAAACACGATAGTGAAACTAAACAAGTTTGACAATGACACAAGACACGATTCACGCGTGATCTGTCAAAAACAGTGTGGCCAAAATGATACCAGCAAAAAATCATCCTTTTTAGTGGAAAAGTTAACCTATGTTGAAATCAATTTGATAGGTTAGGTTGAGTAGCAGTGATTTGGAAATTGAACAACTGGGTTTTACTAGTTTGGTTTGAATAAGGAAACCATGTTATGAGAATAATTTAACTACAAATGTTTCATGAATTATTCTGTTTTCAAGACATGCTGATTTCCTTTTTCATAATTTATTATGTATCGGTTTTAGCCTAAGTGGACATTTGCTGTAGACTGAGTTACGTTAAGAAAATTTGTCTGGATCGGGATGGAAAGGATCAAAAATTTTAATCTCTCGAAAATAAATAGAAACAATTGTAATTTTCGAAACAATTAAAATTTTCGATCCTTTCCATCCCGAACCAGACAAATTTTCTTATCGTATGAGCGGGTTTGGGAATAGGTTGCGTGAAAAACAATTATTTCTATCGTTTTCGTTTTTGAACCTACACGCGGACGACTCTAATTCGGAATAAAACGAATACGTGGTACGCGACCTACACAACAACTCATAAAAAAAGAAAAAATAAACAAGCTCGCATGGATGTCGTGATGCGACCCGAGAAAATTTTCAGAGCGAAACTACGCGATTGGAGTCCGATCTAGAGCTGGGGGTTTGGGCGACTCTAGGTCAGCTCTCGGGCTGCTCTGTTCAATAAACGAAAACGGTATTAGTCATCGCGCTGACTACCCTAGTAACTTTTGATATTTTCATTTATGCAACGAAACCTATGGTACTGTAATTGTCGAAAGAGAAAGTAAAATATATGAAACTGACCTTAGTTGAAACATTTGTCTTCCATTGGTTCCAAAACAGGACATATAAAAAATGCACGAACAATTAGCTCAATTAAGTTGCTTAAATATCAAAACAAAATCATTCCAATCGATGGGCAACGTTTCCTTTCTCCAATTTTGCTGTAACTCGAGCAAAACAAAAAGTGAAGCTCCAGGAAGTACCGATAAGCTTATAATGTAATACGTTTACCCTCTATTGTGTCGGGATTAACTTTTATCAATAACATCGGATCTTTTGGCCATTGATATGTGATATTTATTAGTCCTATATGCCGGTCGGGCACGGCTCAAAACTTGCAAGGATACTCCTCGCATTTTATTTTTCCTCTACCTTGCTTGCGTCCCACGCTATTCATTCATGCAAAGGTGCCTTTTCCATCAGCGGGAACGCACCCGGTTGGAACGAAGGGAGGCTAGTTACAGCTTTTTTATACGTAATTTTTATCCTGATCCTGATCGGTAAAATGATATATTTCCACTTTTCACTAATTCTTTTATTCTCTGGCTGCCTGACTACCGTTTTTGTCGATCTCTCCTCGTCGTCGGCCACATACCCAATGATGGGATGGATACTGAGGCTAGCGAAAATGTTTCTACATATAGAAATGACACCCATCGGAGCTCGCAACGCACGGACAAGGAAAGGTAGTGGAAGAGGAGGGCCTTTTCCAACCTGGTCGGGTGAACCACTCCGGCGATGAATGAAATGAGTGGATAAAAGGTTGTCCTTTCTGCATACATAAAAAAATGGAAAGAAAAAAAAATTACAGGGAATGTGAGATTTTGCTTGGTTCGGGCTCTTGTTGATATCGTTTTGCAAAATAAATACCCAACATTACGAGGGCGCTTTCACGCCCAACATTCTCTGTGTGATTTTCGCCCTACATCCTCTTCGGTAACATGGGTTTTTCCTCGACCTCAACCTACCCAACGAGAATTTTAGATTTCAAAGGATTGATAACGAACGGAATGCTGGTTGCGGAACCTGAAACATTGCGATCATTGACAGTTCTGTAATCCATCTGAATGTGTTTGAAATTTGACTGCGTTGGAGATTTGTTCGATGAACATTCGTGTGATTACAGCGTTTAGATGGGCATATCTGTATACATTCCAACTATAGTGTAACTGAGTAGCGTAGATTGCGGCTTTGTTTCGAGATTGTATGTTGAACCAAATACAGCTTAAATTGTAAACACCTTCATGAGATAGCTTTGAAGTTTTGAAATTTTAACAAATCCTCCAGATGTACAATTAAATAAAAACACGTCTTAGGAATATCACAAAAAAATAATAACATTGATAATCGCATTTCCTTACCCCAGCAATCAGACTGCAGTTGTCCGCAAAGTAGAATAACAATTGTCTTTCCATTGAAAGTTACGAATATGCGATAGTAATTTGGCTTGGGGGAATGTCTAGATAATTTGCATATCAATAGATCCCATAGATTCGTTTCAAGAGTTTTGATCAGAGAAATCCGATGCCGCGGTCTTATATTGTAATTTTATCGTATGATATGACAGCTGTTTTTTTTCAAGAAGGGCGAATCTTACAAAAGTAAACAAATCGAGGTTTTCTTTACTTGTAATTTTAACTTTAAATCCTTCAATGTTCGCTTTTGAAGTATAATCTAGTATAAAAATTTCGATTTCGCAAAAAAAAATCAATCTTAGTAATACAAAAAGCTTAGAAGGGCGAAACTATCATGGTAAGTTTAAGAGGTAAAAGGTTTTTACCCCCTAGTTTATGCTAGGTGCACATAACCAATTTCATTTGATTTTACGTTTCGTCTTAGACTCATCAGTGCGTAGCAGTTTATGTTGAACTGCTATCATTCCATTTGCTTTCATAAGTTTTACCTTTCAAGTTCCACGCCAACATAGAGGGCGATGCTTCATTTGTTAGGCAAAAAATAAATTTATCTCTTCTTCGTAATTTCAGGTGATTCCCGAATGCGACAATAAAATTACAAGCAGATTTATCTCATTGGGAGTTCGGAATGAATTCCGAATCAAATCCGACTGGGCGACAGATTTTCATTTAGAATTCCATGTGTGAAATCCGAATCAATGCGAACTCCAGTTCAACAACCAAATCCGAATAAATTCTGCCTCCAACCTATTGGTTCGGAAATCTTTCGGAATTTAGTGAGAAAAATTTAACTGAATTGTCAATTCGTTTCTTTCTCCCTTCTCCTCAGATTTAGCAAGTTTTCGTGCTGATTTTTGGTTGAATTCGGGATAAAAATTGCGTGAATCAATCACATAATTGTTATTGTTAGAACTACCCAGAATTTATTATTTATTTCACAATATTGTTTTCTGTGTGCACAATGAGACAACCCAGTCAAATAGTCCAGAATTTGAATTCCAAATCAGATGCAACCACCGATCCGAGTCAAAATTCAGACGATTTATGTACGGTTCAAACGATACGTCTCCTTCCGTCAGCGTCACTGTCAACATTAATTACATGCATTCTTATGGAGACATCACACGTACTGTCACCGTCACGGAACGTCTTGAAGGACGAAGCATGTAAACATTCCGGTAAAGAAAGTATTATGTACGATTCAGACGATCCGGCTTCTTCCATCACCGTCACCGGAACATCAGCCTCCGTCAAAATTAGTCAAATGAGTTTTCCCTTTGCGCATTCACACGATCCAGCAGAGATCCGGAACGTCAACGTCCGTCAACGGCAAGCTACGTCAACATTTCTCCGAAAGAATATTTGACGGACTGTGATTATCGCACACATGCACGATTCATATGATTAAGGTATTGAGCTGACGTTTGTTATGTATGTATTCGGTGTCAAGATCCCACTCTTAAACGAAATATACCATATATAAGTAATTAAACTTATTAGTAGATTTGCAAAGTACGTTACGTTGTTGAGTGGAGCTGATTGTTTTGTTTTTTCCTCTTTCTAGTTAATTTTGAAAGTTATTTATTCGATTAAAAGGTAGGAAAACAACAGATCGATTGGCTTCAAAAGCTCCCAGATTTTGTATTAGTGGAATAAAATTGTGCGAAACTAAGTTCTTCAAATTCTGCGTGTAAGAAAATGACATGACGGACACGGATAGGAAACCTGAACGTGCGAATCAGAATAACGGTGACGGACGTTGACGTTCCGGTGACGGTGACGGAAGAAGCCGGACCGTCTGAATCGTACTTTAAACTAATTTTGACGGAAGCTGACGTTACGGTGACGGTGACGAAAGGAGACGGATCATCTGAATCGTACATTAACTGGAAAGTATTGATACACTGATAAAAAAATCTCTTCAAATTTTATTCAGATTAAATCATATTGATCTTTCTTTTCCTTTGTGGCAAATTATTGACACTAAGGCTGTGAACCATTTCGCGGTTAATTTTAACTTTTGGTTAAAACTTGAGTGGTTATTTTGTATCGAGTGGTTATTTTGTATCGAGTAGTTGAATTTAACTAAAACAGCGGCCCATTTCAAAACTTGACGGACGGAAAGTTATTCGGGTTTACTTTCCACTGGAAATAATTTCAACTAAAGAATTAATATTAGAATTTTCATAGCAAGATTTTTTTCAGTGTCGGAAAATAACTATCGATCTTTCAAAAATAACCATGACTCGAGCAAGGTTATTTTTGACAACATCAAATTAACCGCTTGAGTGTCAGATTTTAACCAAAAGTTAAAGTTAACCGCGAAATAGTTCACAACCTAAGAAAGAACTGCCTAGAACTCAAAACCACTGGCATATTTCGTGCTAAAAAAAAATATCATATTCCCGCTTGCATGTGCCGTGCAGATTTCACCCCCGACGCCTTACAGCGTCTCTCAAAAGTCTGTGAACAATGCAACAACCGTTTCCGATAGAGAATTTCGCTTAGCGGCTATTAATGGTTCTGTTTCTGCTGTATTTTGGTCATATGAGACTAGCAGGACCGAGCTGAATCGGTTCTTAATTTTTAGCGCATTTGGTGTTTTTTTATTAGAAACTTAAATGAAGAGCAATAACATAGTTTTTTGCACTACAAAAGATTATATACAAAGCTTCTTTTCTCAATATACCAGTATTTTCATTTCATTTACCTGGTCTCAAGATTCGTTTTCATTTTTAGATGTACATGCAGAATTGACGAATATTAAATGAAGTCTATCAGAAAAAAAATGAAAAGCGATGTTGCAAGATGTGACGTGGCGAGAGAAAGACGCAATTTCACCTGTAAAATTTTGACTACTGCCGGAATCTTGTCAGGCTTCTGCCGGATGCCAGAATTTCTCAAGGAACTTGTATACGTTTCAATAGAAAAAACTTTAAACTCATCCAAATTACCGGTGACGTTCCGATAAGGTTGACTGATAGTCTAAATCGTACTTAAAACGGTTTCATGGTAGATGTCTCGAGAAGAAAACAAACTAATTTCAAAATGTGCATTCGTCAGGTTGTCAGTGAGCTGTCAGACAGGTTCATTGAATTCTATTGGCAAAACACTTAAATTCCACCCACCAAATAGCAGAAAAATTCAAAATGTATGACACTTAGTATTAAATTCACTTGACACTTATAGTTGAATTGTCAGACAAGTGCATATGAACTGATGAAAATGAGTAGATTTTCACAAATTTATGTCTAATTTTCATGTAGAATTCATTTTTATGTGTGTTACATAAGGTTTCCTAATTGAAATTTCATCACTTAGATATTAGGTTCTAAATAATTTACTGAATACAGTTTATTCAAGTGTTTGCTTCCAGTTTTATATCAGAATGTTCCAGTTTCTGATAGTCTGATTTTGGAAAATAAAAGTTCTGGGTTCAAAGGCAGTGTTGCTAAGTCTTTGAAGCACAAATGAAGCTTACTTGATATCTTTTTGAGTTCTAGGACAGGTGTGGGGTGTGGTTCCAGCAGGAGTCTACACCGACCAGCCGTTTCTTCTCACTTTTTTGAGGAGAAATCACTCATTATCGAGCTTTTCTATGATCTACTCAAAATTAGGTTGAAAAAAATTGAGGGTACTATCCAAATTTTAGGTATATTGTCGAATACTTTTTTTGAGTTCATTATGGTTCCATTATCTACTCAAACATTGGCTTGATCGTAAAATGTAGGTAGCGAGCATTGCCAAAGTTGCCATGGCAACGCTTTGGGCAATTTTCCATTCGCCTAAACATTGAGGTCATTACTCGTTAGTCTGGTTTATGTAAATTTAGGTAACTAGCAACCTAAAAATGCACTTTAGTGGATTAGGTTGCGACTCTGGTAAGAGTGTAATATATAAAAATGCGCAATAGAGAAACTCAAATTGAGTTATTTGATAAGAAAGTTCATGTGAAGATGATAGTTTATGCACGAGTAGAACATTTTCAAGAGATTCTTTTTGATCAATTTCAAATTACCTTGAAAAAATTGCAAAAATATAATCATTTCAAATTTCTAAGATAGTAATGTTGATTTTAATTTATTGTGAGTAAATCAGGTTGTATTTAAAGAATCGAAAGGTTCGAATATTGAAATTTAGATGGCACGTTGGGTAAAATTGGTTTTGCGTTAAGCAGCCCATACACCTTCAGTTTTCCGGGCAGTTCAAATGAACCTTGGACGGAATAAAAAATTGAACAATTATCGGAACCAGGGATGCCAGGTTCACAGATTAATCTGTGTTTCACAGATTTTCAACTTTCTGCACAGATTTTAAAAATGGCACAGATTTTCACAGGTTTTGAAATTAATTGCAGATTTTTGAAATCGATCACAGTTTAGCACCAAAAAGTACAGACCTTTTTTGTTTTGCTTACCAAAACCATGATTCCGATCTGCTATTATGATACGGGATTTTTTTCGGGATTTTTTTTCCAGATTTTCACAGACAGGTTTTTGGCTAGATCACAGGTCAGTTTTACGTTTTGTCTTCATGTCAGTTCAAGTCATAAGTTTTTTCATGGAGGCACATTATTTTGATTATTTAATCGGATGAAACTGAGCACTAGAGCTTCAGTAAAAAAACCGGACGTCATACTGTAGCATGTCATACTGTATGTTATTCCGATAATCACCGATTTCGACTCCAAATCGGACTTCGCGATTGATTCGGAATGTGCCTTTTCTCTTTCATTAATTTATTATTGCTTATTGAACATTTTAGTAGAAGGCGATGACACTAGTAGAATTTGCAGAATATGTGATCTCTACTCTATTGTGAATATCTCTCGACTCGCGTGTCTATAGGGGAGACCGGACTGGTTGGCCGAACGGCCGTTTGGCAAAGCAGCTGTTCTGAAAAGGCTATTGTGCGCAGTGGCGACATCTGTAATGATTTTGGTGGAAAAACTTTACAAAATGACATATTGGTTTTCAGTATAACCTTACTTTTATTTTTGTTAGTCGTGATTGTTTTCAAAAACATTCATTGGGGCAGGTTGGCTTACTTTTGTGCGGGGTTGGTTGGTCGAGTTGTAATTTTGACTTAGAGTAAAATGCAATTGGATTTTTGTAAAATGTTATCCTTTTTTTCATAAGGAAAAATATACATGAGAAATAAGTAATGGAAATAAATTAAAATCATTGACAAATAGAAATAAGAGATTTAAATCATTAAAAGTTGGAAATTGTCGATATAAAATATGATTACAATATTTTATGAATCAAATGCCATCAAAACTTTTAGCATTTAGAGTTCCTGACAGGTTTTCTCGCAGATTGACCCAACGCCGAACAAAACTCGCCAATTAGTATAGAATCTGCTGCAGATGTAAGCCATCCTGAAAATAACAGAATTCTCCCCAAAGATGATTCGGAGGATCGTCAAGGTTGTGAATCCCGAATTTATCTAAAATTTTAACAATTCTCTAATAACAGCAGCATTGGAGGAGTAAAAAAAGAAACTAAGCATAGGCGCGAATGCTGGTGGAGGAAAAGACAGAAAGGAAACTGAAAAAGTTCACTAATGCGGTCGAAATTAATGCCAGAATAGTTGGAAAAAAAACTCAAAAACCAAAAAGGAAAGTTTTTTTACGTACTTACATAATAAAAATGATGCATACAGACTTTTTTAACTAATGACAACGTTTATTTATACAATTGATGTGTTACACATATTTCCGCACCCCGGCTCTGGGGTTGATTGGCCGATTTTTTTTTCTCCGCATTTGATTGTTAATAACTATATTCCTGATTTTCATACAGGAATGAAAAAAATCACCCATGTGCTCAAAAGGTGTATCTTCATGACAGAGCAAAGCGTTTATTAAAATGTCTAACAAGAAAGCGTACATAAATTCCGAAAGCGAAACTCGACCAACTAGCCCCGGTCTCCCCTACTATGCAAAATACTGCAAAAATATCAGCAATTAGTTGTGGATGAATTTACGATTCTGCCAACACTGCTAAAATAAAATACCCATTAATGTGCATTATTCGACCTTTTTCTGACAAAACTGGGAAAACTTTTTTAATAGTATCCTTTTCACGATAATGGATAGACAACATGTGTGTCAAAAATTGGGTGGTTTATTACTCATTTTTATGTGAGTGAATGAACCGAGAACGAGTAGAAAATTACCCATTTTTAAAATAATTCACTTCAATTCAGAATTCTGTACGAGTCCCAAATGGATTCCGCGTCTGATGTTTAACTACCGATTCCGATTTGAATGTTTAGGAATATATAAATCGATAAACAATTTGACATATTCTGCATCATTTAAAAAAAGATGCAATCTCCTAGTAAAGTCCATAATCTGACCTGAAACAAAATACCTAACCTTACCACCACGGTTTTGTTTTATGTGAAAGATGTGTATCGTTTTATAGGAAATTAGGCGTTGTCCTCGTTGGGTCCCAGAAGATTTGTTTTTCTTTGTCATTTCAGTCTTTAAAAAATCGTTTCCTTTCCGCCCAGACAATATCCCAAATTGATTGCATTCGGGCGATAACAGCGAGCTCAAACGTCCTGCTTGGAGTGTTGTAGTACTGCCAAGCATGAATTGATTTATATCTTGTTTATGGGAACTTGCGCAAGATCCGGTTTTTCCTGAAGATACCCGAAACGGCAAGTCCAAGTGCTACCGCGAAGCAAATCCCCTAGTCTTGCTGTCAAACGTTACAATTCTCAGCTATCACATCTGTTATTGCAGAGAAAACCGGATCGCGTGCGTTGTTCGAAGGGTGGAACGGAAAACCAAATGCTCTAAAAAGAACCGGTCTCACCTCAAACGACGCTGACCATAAAATCGACTGTTCGTTTAACCCCTTTCTGGTTAAGATATCAGTTTCTATATCCTGCGCACCGCCTCGAAACCAAAATTGCATTCAATGAAAAGCCAAGGGTGAAACCATTCACAATTCCTGGTTTGGTTTACCTTAAGATATCATTTTCTTTTCAATTATATTTTTTTCTTCATATTTTCTTTCAAGGAAACCGAAAACAGCTCACCCATTCACTTGATTATTAGCAAATTAGTAATACCTCATTAGGAACCCTGCTCTTCCCAACCCGCTCCAGGTCACTAGCTGCGTGTCTGACGTGGCTTCAATTCAAGTTACCAACCAGCCGACGAGGTACCGAAACTGTTGAGCTATGTGTGCTCACTCATAATGTGTTTCCTGAATTTATTATAAGAGATTATTATTTCAATTTTGCTCTTCCTCTTTCGAATGTTACCCACGAAAAAAAAAGAAATCAAAAAAAGCGAATGCAAGGTTGAATGGTTGCACAATATAATGTCTTAATATGAATGTATCCTTTTCCGGGAGGCACGCACGTTTAGGGAACCCAGGGCTATTCTCGGTAACGGTTGAGTGAGACGCGGTCGGGCTCGACGCTCAGACGAATGGCGAAGGAAGAGGAACATAATCTCCAATCGGTACCACATTGGGAATGCAATAAACCACGCTTCTTCCGGGACGAAACTAAATAGCGCCGGGTGCAGCAGCCGTTTCTGCTCGTATGCAGCTGGTGGTGGAATCGCTAGATGCAATCGGATTATATTTTGAGTAGACTGTCTTAATTTGGAGATTAGGACACGTGATTGCTGAGATCCGCTTTCGTTGGGTGCGAGTGTTTGGCATTTAGAGAAGGACAAGTTGGAATTGCGGAATTGCGATCGGTGCGCGAATTTATACGATTTTATTATAATTACACAGCTTCGAAATGTGACAGATAATCATAATAACTTGTGTCACATTGACGTGGACCACAAGCAAATGGGCGTGGAGAAAAAATAACAATTCACACAATTGGAATAATTAAATCATACTCAGGGCTGTCACCTATACGGGCCTTGTCCGATGGTGTTGGGCCTAGAAAAGCACTTACTAGTTGCTCTAATAATGTACAGTAATACTTGCTATTGATAATTCTTCTGTGTTCTGGATAGTCTAAGAGAAGCATACAGAACAGATACAAATTTACGCCAAAAGTCCACCCGATTCCGCATCAGCTTGACCAAACACGCTTCCGAAGTGCTCTCGCGTCCCTGTTTTTAGTTCAATCAACATAGCCAACACTCAGCGACAGGGTAATGTTTTTATCTCTTAAATCTCGCTCAACATAAGGTCAGGACAAGCCTAACTGTAATCGCATCAGAGGACCTTTGCCGTTGTGGTTAGCAGTGGAGTTTCGATCATCATGAAACTTTTGAAACCAATATTTTTTCTAAAGGACTAGTCTAATATATTTATTCAACTTTTCTTTGGGTTTATATGTCATCTAGTCTTAAAAATAAAAAAATGACAAAGCTATGCTTGGGGGCAACGTGAAACACGATTTTTTATACTGTTACATACAATTGTTTCTAAGTACCAAAAAGACTGTGTACAGCATCCTTTTTCATGACATTATGCTTTGGACCGAATTTAGCACGGTTCGTTTTTTTTTCAACATAATCATTCGAATATGACATATGTAAACCACATGATGGCAGCATTTCCCAGTTAAAAGCAATTCCATAATTATACTGATTTAAACTACTTACAGCAATAAATGTTGGAAGAACATAACAAGAACCCATATACCATTCGCATCAGTTCGTCGAGATCAGCAAATGCGTATGTGACAAATAATTTCACTCAATTTTCTCGAAGATGACTCAACCGTTTTCTACAAACTCAGATTCATATGAAAAGTCGTCCTATACAAGGTTCCTGAATTATGTTTGGATCCGATTCCTGTTTCCGGAACTACAGGATGAAATGTGAAACGAAATTAAAATTGTATAACCCATTTTTCTCGTAGATGGCTGAATCGATCTAAGATTCAAATGAAATCTAAATCTAATCCTATAAAACATCTTGCTTTTCAGTCAGATCCAACTTCCGGTTTAGGGGATACAGGGTGATTAATATAAAAATGTCTATTTCACATAAATTAATCAGGTTTATCGGGTTAGCAGATTTGGATAGTCGATAACCAAATGAACATATTTCTGTTGTAGTGGTATTCAGTTTTCGATTCGGAAGGTACTCAAAAATTCAATTTGCGCTACGATTTCTCAAAGATGACTATACTGATTTTCAAACAGTTTGAATCAAATGTAAACTATACAACTACTCAGGTAAATTTGTCTGGCTTCGGCTACACCGATTTTCGAATTCCGGTTCTTTATGGTACCATACAAAATTGGTGAGTTTTATTCGATTCCAGCTTCCGATTCTGGAATTACAGAGTGATGAGTTTTTAAAATTCAAACCAATATAGAAAATGACAATACCGCAAAAAACTTCATAGTTGAATTCAAAGCTATTGCAATTTATTCGTCATATTATTTTATGGCCATACGAATCGTTTCGTTTATGCTGGTTCCTGAATACCGGTTTTGGAAGTACCGTAAATATTGGCGAAAAGCTCTAAAGTGGAACTTACTTCGACATATAATGGAATGTTCAATCGATAAATACACTTCTAGATTCAAATTCGATTCGATGTGCAGTTTCAACATTATAGGGTAATGAGTGAATAGAACTTTAAATTGCCGCTTGAAACGACGGTCATTTAATTAATGTCATGAGAACTAAAACACCGAAAAATATTCATGCAAAAAACACATGCGGATGATAAAAAAAGGTATCATCTCACTGCTAGGTGGATTAAGCACGTTTTTATGTCAAATTTATCTGCTAGGTCTAGCCTTTTGTCTACAGGTTCAATATTTTCAATGGACCAATTAATTATTTGCAAATATATTATATATCAATATGGATCACTTTAACCAATTCAATACAAATCGAAGAAGACATCACAGTAACACCATCTCGTGACGGAAAACGCTATTAGTTCAGTAATGTTAAGCAGTTTGCGTTTAGCGTGCACCCAGAAGTGAAATGTCAAAAATAATTGAGCATGATGCCCACTTAGAGGTGTGAACATTTTCATAATTAAATGTGTTTTTTTTCTGACGAAAGTAAATATCGCCTATAAATAATGTAGAATTACGCTCTTTTAGACCTATCGTCTTCATCGTCTTTCGTGCTGAAAAGACGAAACCTATAGGCTGTGAAGACAATGGTTTGGCAGATTACTTCTGATATATAGAACACAATTAAAACTAAACGAACGGTGTATTACAAGTTACTTTGATTGCGATTTTTTTATATTTTTGTGCGTTTAGGATTTTGAATTTAAATTAGCTGCACATTATCTTTTCTCTCAGGGAAAGTTAGAATGTAAAAGAAAATTGTCATTTTTATAAATTGTCTATGAATTGGAAGTGCATATACTAAGCGATCTGCCCTCTACTGCGAACTGTTTTGCGAATAGTTTAAACTTTTAGTCATGTGTTATTTATTTTCTAAAAAGTAATTGAATTTCATTCAACAGACGAATCATTCCAACATTCGACAAATAGAAAGTTTGTTTGGCACTGAAAAAATGTTAATAAATAGTATGATAAGTGCAATACAGTAAGCAAAAGAACAAGTTATACCACAGACTAACAGACATGACAGTATAGGTAAATACTTATAAAAATAATTTTTCGTGATGCACTAGTTCCACCTATATTGTACTGCGCGAACTATTTACTATCGGTACACCCCTTGTGTTATGTGAAAGTTTTTTTACTAGTTGGTTTCCCCTCGTTTGTCAACACCGATCAGCTGCTTGCAGGGATGCCTGATTTCATCATAATATTTGAAAATGAATCATCACAATAAATTATTGGATTACGTTGATAATATATTTAACTTTTTTAGCGATGTTGGAAGGTTTCTCACCATTTATTTTTCTCAGCGTTGCTCATCTAGATTTTTTTTTATTGTGTTGGTAATTTTCATCCGAAATTAAGTGGCGGTTGACCAGAAGCAAGTAAATATTGTAACAAAACGGGTTCGATTTTGTATTGCGTTGCAGGATGAGAAGTAGCACAATTATGTATATAGTTTTGGCAATATGTATTAAATCTGTATCCTGCATGAAATTCGCATGGACGTACCTTATGATCAAAAAAGAACCGGAATTTTCATTTTAAAATTCCCGCGCTCTTCCAATCGGTAAACTTTTATTCTCTCAACGTTAGCAACCCTTTTATACACATTCTGTCTAATTTTGACGCATATCGTACGATTAGTTTTTGTTTGGCGTCTATACAAAGAAGTTGAAAAATTTTCGTGTGGCGATTTTTATAATGGATGAAAATTTAGAACAACGCGGGTGCATCAAATTTTGTGTTGCAAATGGATTTAAGTGTTCCGAAACGTTGAAAATGTTAGAAAAGGCCTTTGGTGAATCGTGTCTAGGAAAAACACAGGCATACGAGTGGTATAAACGCTTCAAAGGTGATCGTACAAGCTTGGATCATGATGAGATCTCTGGCCGCCCAACAACATCTGTTACTGAAGAAAACATTGAATCGGCGAAGCAAATCGTGTTGCAAAATCGTTCTGTAGCGATTAGAGAGATTGCTGTGTTGTTGGGCATCTCTTATGGATCAGCCGAACACATTTTAACTGATGTTTTGGGTTTGAAACGCGTCGCTCCTCGGCTGGTGCCAAAAAAAGCTGAATTTCACGATAATGCGCGGGCTCACACAGCGTTGGATGTGTCGCAGTTTTTAGTCAAAAACTCAACCAATATCATCAACCAAGCACCGTACTCTCCAGATATGGCCCCGTGTGACTTTTTCCTTTTCCCCAGACTCAAATTGCCATTGCGGGGAACGCGTTTTGAGACCATAGAGACCATAAAAGAGAATTCGCTGCGTGAACTAAAGGCCATACCTTCGGCGGCCTATAAAACTTGTATGGAAAATTGGATCAAGCGTTGACATGCATGTATTGCCGCAGGAGGAGAGTACTTTGAAGGCGATAATGAAGAAATTTATTAAAATTTGAAATTTTGCCTTTTTTAATAAAATTCCTGTTCTTTTTTGATCATAAGGTATACGAATCAATACATTACAGGTAATTCTGTATGAATGGCAACTCTGTTGGTAAATGAAAAAAATAAACACAGTCTAGATGACAGACAGGATGTTTTTGATAGAGTAACGTGGCGACACCATGACATATGCGTGTACTGTCCCAACTAAAGAAATATTCGAAATGATCGTTAAAATGATTGAAGAATCTAATTTGAGTGTCCTGTCTGTTAGTCTGTGGTTATACTTATTACTTTTACTGCAATTGATACCTCTCGTTGAGGTTTATTGTTTTGAAGCATTTATTTATTCATTAGTTAAACAACCTGATATTGTACATTTCTATCACCGTAACCGTTATTTTTTAAATAAAGAAATTGCAGTGCATAATTCGGAAATGTTGATAAAATTCTGGAACTAACGTTAAGATTAATTTGTTTAGTTCTGCGTGCATATTTCACACATATTGATATATATGTTCTCATCCGAGTTAGTATCATTTTTCGATTCTAAACCGTATTTACAGTTTATTTTTTCGTGCAGTGTATATCGATAAATATTACATTTATTTAGAGTTGTTTGGTTCAGTGTACTGATTGGTAAAACTGTCGCACGTGAAATGCAGTAAACAGAGTGGTAACACAGATACTCTCGGAGTTGCAGCGAAAATGGAGAAGGGATCAACGAGTAAGCGTCGGCTCGAGAGAACTTCCTTCGTCGGGGAACTCTTCGTCGGTGTAGTCTTGATCCGTCGTCGGGGACAAGATGAGTAGACCACGGCATAGCATTGTAAGGATCGTCGTGCTACCAGGGAACCGGACGCCATCTCCCAACCGGAACCACTGGACCGACCTTGGCATCCTTTCGGTCGGGTCGTATACGGGTATCGAAAACGCCGGTTTCGGGAGAACTTCCATCGTCGGGGAACTCTCTGTCGGTGTAGGCTAGATCCATCACCGGGGACTAGTCGAGTAGACGCCACAACACCGATTCGAGTCGTCGGGGCATCAGCGAACCGGAAGCCATGCTCCAACCGGAATCGCAGAGCCGACCTCGGCACTCCTTCGGGTGTCCCGCGTGGCGTAAAAGAGGATTCGGTGCCGGGAGAAATTTCTTCGTCGAGGAACTCTCCGTCGGGGTAATCTAGGTCCTTAGTCGGGGACTAGACGAGTAGACCGTAGCGTAGTACCGTTAAGATAGTCGGGGCACCAGTGAACCGGAAGCCATCCTCCAACCGGCATCATTGGATCGACCCAGGCATCCTTACGGTCGGGCCGTGGACGGGTACCGGAGGTGCCGGGGTAGGCTATAGTTTTACTCTCATTTGTTCAGTACTATCACTCATACTTTAATATTGATGTACCATTACAATTCTGGGAACAAAGCTGCTAAAGTTACAAAATTCTCACAACCCATCAACTAATACGAACGATTATTGATATTCGGAAGTGTAAAAGAATTATGTCAGTTTTAATCGTATTGACGTCCTCCAGTTATGTGTCTGACATAACCCTCCCGGCTTTTTATTTAAATAAACACCATACCTATCATTGCAAAATTCCTATATTGAAATTTTTTCAAGTGACTCCTAGTTTATCATAATCGAGAACCACAAGTCGCCACTAATCCACAGATTTTCTATTGGAAGAGAATCAACCCACTTAGACAAAACAATGCGCATTTCCCACCGCCCAGATGGAACGTTATTTTCACAAAGGATGTACCCATCTACAAAAAGGAGTTGTGTAGAGAAAAGTTTGTTTGGACTATCCAAATTCGAGTATAAAAGTACTTGCTCCAGCTGAGCAACGATTAATAAACATACTTTTAAGAAAAGTTATTCTTGACCGCAAAATAAATGGCTCCAATCTGTTCGATTTTACTAAAATCTCAAATTATACATGAAACAGCTCACATCCTAGTTAATTCAAATTTCTCACCGAGACAAAAGCATTCTTCAAAGATTAACTAATTGAATCTAATACTCGGTAGTGCAAAAAAAAGGGATCACATTCCTTGGATTAATGTGTCACTTCGGACAGCAAGTTCTCCACCGTTGTTGAGACTGCGAAGAGTGAAAGCAATATCTCACAAACTTGTTGAGCTGACTGGACAAAATGTTCTACACGGCATATTAAATCACGAACAAGAGCTTCTTCTGTTGGAGTACGACCGTTCTCCATCTCCGCAATATCAACGCGGGTGGGACTAATGTCGGCGGGCACCGCATCGGGTAGCCACCTTCTAAACCGTGTGTGTGTGCGGTAGCTGTGGTGGTCCACTAAAGAGAATAGTCCGGAACGCCTTCGAGGCTTGGCATGCTCGGAATTCATATAACACATAATGATTTTTCACCACCGCCACTCGGTCCGGAGGTAGCGACCAGGCCACATTCTCGGCGCTACAGCCGGGACCGAACACAGTGGTGATTCTTTTTTTTTCCTCTCCCCTCAAGCTGGATTCCCACTTCCGGTCGACCAGTCGGTTCGGTCCGGTTAGCCTGATTCCCCGGTGGCGGTGGCCAGTGGATTTACCTACCGAGTTCTATCGTCCGGTGTGCCACTGTGCCGTGTCGGATAAAGGAACAGAATTCGAAGGGGTGAAGCTTATTTTACATTCATAACACCATTATCACAGGTTCCCGTCCCATCGGAAGGTGGCCCCGGCAGAGATAGCGAGAGATTGAGAACTTACATGCATGGTGATAATTTTATTTCCTCTAACTTCTGCCTTTTCATTTCCGCCGTCGGACAGCAATATTGCTTGTAATTGGATTGCTGACAATGAAGGGAAAATGTTTTAAATCATGGTTCAACATAAGAAACTAATGATACAATCAAGCTGGAATAGAATTTGTGGATTCTCGAGCTGGGTTGAGAAGATGCTGGAATGGGATAAATGTTTGTAAGCGTACATCCATGAAAGTGAATACATTTGATTGTCAAGCTGAGGAACCATTAGGTTTTTTATCGTGACGACACAAATGAACAAGTATTCATCCTTGACAGTTCAGCGGTACTGTTTACAAACAAGCTTAAACAAAAATCGAAGAGCACATCTAAAACGATCATCTTTACACTTTGCAACTAGTCACTTTTATTTAATAAATATCAAAAACAAACCGTATTCAATCGTGAACAAATGTTTTAAAACTTTATTTAGGCGATACGGACCGTAGATGGTCTGATCCAATTTGTCAATAAACAAACAAAAGAAATTTCTGTTTACAAACAGTACTGCTGAACTGTCAAAATGTGTTCATCCGATTGAGGTTAGCAGTGACGGTAAAAAACCTAATTCTTCTTGAGACATCTGATGTAGGCTGTGAACCATTCTACAAATTGTTTTATCTGATGGTTAAACAAAATGTTTTGACAGAAATTTCCTCTTGAAAAGTAATTTTCATAAAAAAATACCTCGACCGATTTTAAAGTTTATTTTAGATAAGTGATTACTAGTGCTTGTTTTGCATACTACCTTAAGTCATGCAGCTGTGAATTACAGTGTGATATTTGAAAATGAAATTGACCAAACAGCTGATCTCATTATTGATTAACACATCATGTTTCAATTTTCAAATATTATTGGATACTGGATTTTGGCAGCTGTCAGTTTAACGCAAGCAGAATTGTGTCATTCTTTTGTTTAAAATGACTTACAAATTCGCCATTCCTATTTTTTCTATTATTTTCTATTATTTCTGTGTGGCTTCATGCTATTTTCGTTACTCAAGTTCGTTTTGTTAACCATGCATTTGCGAACATAAGTAGACAAAATTAGGTAAATATGACCAAAGGCAGAAAAAAAACTGATAGTGTCAAAGCGGTTCTACCAGCCTTGTAGGACAAGATCTCGGTAAGAACAAAATCATTAATAAACGCTTGAAAAAATTCTCTATGGGAGACGGTTGTGCTTTGTTGCCAGATTCGTGAGGAATTCTTACAGTTTTCAGGCAAAAATTATTGACAAACATAACCAGTCGTCTAGTGGGAAATCTGTCCGCGACCTACAAGTGGAAAGTGTAGCAAGGTAACAAGTAGGAACCCCAGATGACTGTACCATCGAAAAAAATAATCACATCATAGTTACATTAAAAATTATGTGAATATTTTCCATTCTAATTTTCATGTCATGAAATAATATTTAGTTGTTATTTAATCCAGTAAGAGTTATGTAATTCTTAACTGATTTTGTAGATTTCGAATTTTAAAAATCCAAAATCAAGAGTTAGATCGAACATAAATCTAAAACAACCTTAGTAACTTTTGTTTAATTCTAGCTATATAGAAATCATTCAACCACCTCTGATTACATCGGTTGACAATCACTTGAAGAACAATCTCAACTCTTTTTGCTTTGTAGCTACATTAAACTACTTACACTTTAGTGAATCACACTGTTCACCATCTTCCAATTTTTCACACTAGATATTAGTATGTGATAGATTTTATTTATTTCAGGAGATGTTCACTTAATATTTATCTTTGTCACGTGAAACATTTCTATCGACGTTTAAAACCATTTTACGAGATTTTCAAGTAATGCGAACGAGTGTTTTTATATGAGCAAGAGAATGACAGAACTCTACTTGCTTCAATTTGTCAGCAGCTGGAATCCAGTCAGGTTTCTACCGGTCACCAGGATACCTCTCAAGTGGGAGATAATTTATTAATTTCTACTGGTTCAAACAATGAAATCTATATGGTGTGCCTAGTAAATTTATCTACTGAGAAAGATGTTAGATCCTGTTTGGCATCAACGTTGCCATGTATACCTCTATTGGTATATTGTCGCAAAACTAAAATGTAGAGGGGCTGCTTGTTTAGAGATGATACTTTCAGCAAGAGCTGTCAAATCGGTAGGAAAATTTTTAATTAGTCCACCTTTTCAACGATTTCTCATACAAACGGATAAATTCATTTGAAAAATCATAGTAGAAGTTGAAGAAACAGATTTTACTCTGAGGTGGTAATGTTGATCATAGTTCATTGTGCGAAATCTACCGTTTGTTCAGAATATAGCATTAAACTTGTTTGGATATCATATTCCAAATGCATGGAAATAACAAATAAAGTATTCAAAATAAATAGTACTCAATCGCTATACGTTCTAGTACTCGAGAAATCAATATTACACTGGTTTCTGTTCAAAAACCTGTTGATCCGAAAAAATCTAACCTTACCCAATTTTACACATTTCTGAAGATTTTCCATGTTTAATCGTAGTTTACACTAAAAAAAGTAGTAGTAATTGACACATTGTCGCAAAGCTGATTTACCGGTTGCGACACCTGCCAATGAAAAATGGAACCAAGAAAAGGAGGATTCTTTCGGAAATTTTCATATCGGCAGTAGTGATTGGCAACATTTTTATCGTTTATTCAATAGTACAAATAGATATCAGCAATAAAATAACACTCGGAGTAGAAGAAAATCGGTTTCAAAGTGATTACTTTTACTTTTTTTAGTGTAAACTGCGATTAAACATGGAAAATCTTCAGAAATGTGTGAAATTGGGTAAGGTTTTCTGATCAACATTTTTTTAAACAGAAACCAGTGTAATATTGATTTTTCGAGTACTAGAATGTATAGCGATCGAGTACTATCTATTCTGGAAACTTTATTTGTTATTTCCAGGCATTTGAAAAATAATATCAAACCAAGTTCAATGCTCTATTCTGAATAAACGGTAGATTTCGCACAATGAACTAAGATCAACATTACCACCTCAGAGTAAAAACTTTTTCTTCAACTTTTACTATGATTTTTCAGATGAATTTGCCCGTTTTCAAAATAATTTTTCTTGCTGAAAGTATCATCTCTAAACAAGCAGCGCCTCTACATTTCAGTTTTGCAACAATATGCCAATCGCATTGATCCCGATTTTCTTCTACTCCCAGTGTACTTTTATTGTTGATATCTATTTGTACTAATGAATAAACGATAAAATTGTTGCCAATCACTACTGCCGATATGAAAATTGTCGAAAGAATACTCCTTTTCTTGGTTCCATTTTTCATTGGCAGGTGTCGCTACCAGTAATTCAGCTTTGCGACAATGTGCCAATACCGCAATACAGATTGGCCTTCTAACGACAGTTCGACATGTAGATGGTGCTGTTGTACAAAGGATGATGTTTTCGAATGAAGCTGTCAAAATACATAGGAATGTTTATTCCCTAGTGAATTTTTATTTATTTGTAGTTGAAATTCGAATAATCTAAGAATATTCTGTTGTAATTAGGGGAAAAACATTAATTTCTATCAATTAGAATTTCAACCAATATTTTTAATATTCCGCTTGAGAATAAATCTAAGGTTTTTGCTTTCAGAATGACCTACAGATTGATAATATTGACTTTACTTGTTGACACCGCTCTGAAATAATTGGTCTGGCCGTTTATTTCACCAAAGAACGTTTAATTTCGATTACGAAAATTGATGACATAACCTCACTTAGCATCAATATTTAAATATAGTTTAGTATTGAAGAAATTAAAGGTTTACTTTTAATGCAAAAATTGAATTAATGCAAAAGTTTTACCTAGTAGGTTTGTTTAAGGAAAAATTACTATGCTGGTAACTATTTTCGGATTTCGTACTCGACTCCTATATTGAAGAATCCAACCAACTCTTTTGCGATCACTGCGCTGCCCGAGTGGCGAGCTTTGAACTAAGCGATGGTAATAATTTTCAGATTTTGCATGAAGATTCGAAAAAATGCCGAGTTTTTATTTTTTTTTCTTATGATCGAATACTAACATACAAAAACGTGTGAAAATTTGGTAAAAAAACGATCATTTATGATTCAGTAACTTTCCGTGGTATGTTTGATTGATATTTATGGCGGAATCGTAAGATGAAATACCAAATTCGAAGAAGTGAGGTTGGGTACTGTTTTCATATCTGGGATATTCTTGGATATCTGGGATATGGGTTGGATTTTGAGATTAATTGATAAATTATGATCAAAAGTTGTTTTACTAGTCTATTTACTCATGTTTTATTATCTGAATCAAATATGAATGTGATCTGGAAATTTCTAATTTCATCCGAGATTTTCACGTGTATAGGATAATTTTAAATCTTATGTTTGATGAAAACACGTGAATAATCAATTTTTTACCCATATTTGTATGGCTTTGCCATCTGCATTTGTTCAAATGCAAGTAAATTGAAAAATTCGTCCTAATTTTTTTTTAAATGCATTGGATGTGTCAAAAGAATCAACGCTATCTCGTGGTGATCACACTGATTGGATTCTTCAATTGCTCTATGTGATAATTTGCTAACATCATCGTTTTCTTGGTCCATAAAGTGAAACATAGAAGGCCAGGAGTTGATTTGAGTTTTGCGCTTGAGAGCCAATATGTTTTCCTGAAATACCGATCATACAGATAAATACCGATTTTGGGGTTTTTCTTGGATAAGCATGAGAAAAGGTTGTCATAAGACCTTTTTTTTGCTCACTGAACTGAGCTCCGGAGACATTTTTTTTGGTACTTATGTAGCATAGATTCTGGTTCATAAAGTAAAACATAGAAGGCGCTGGGTTGTTTAAAGTTTTGCGTGTGAAAGCCAATACTATTACGAAATATAACAATTTCCAGCAGAAGTGATCTAGAATTCACAAGAAATTACATATTTTCTTGTATTTGACAACACCATTTTCGAATATCACCTATTCCGCATGTTTTGTCGTTGAATAGTTCATTGGAAATAGTCGAAATGAGGCTATGTCCTGGGTTCAAAGTACAGAGTCAAGCAGAGATGCCAGGTCTGCAGATGTGTATGCAAATCTAGAGATTTCTTCTCAAGTGCTACAGACTTTTTTTTGTAGCAGACGCCAATCTAGTTTTCTGTGTCATACTTTATAGAGAAATGAAAGTCCGCAGACATTTTTTCGAATTCACAAACTTTTGCAACTATGCCTGAAGATATTAGAATTTTTTACCTGGTATCTCTGGAGTCAAATCTTTCAAGTCAGTTGTCATATGTTTTAACCCTAGAAAAATTCTTATTGTCAGTAAAATCGTAGCTCCAGCCGTGTTATGGTACTAAGAATCGACTGCGAAGTCTGTTGAAAAAGAATGGTCAAATTCCGCAAAAAGAATGTAATACCAAGAATCTACTTTAAGAAATCAAGGATTGAACACGGGCAAATTTCAAGGTTTAAGCAAAGTCTGTTTGTTTCCAAAACACCTATATTTAGCATCACATTAAAATTATATTTTAATTATATTTTATGTATGAAAAGAAATCCATTGTCAGTCAAATCAAAATATTCCTTACATATAACTGCTGCTTTTACATATTTATTAGATTGGGTAGTCTGTCAATTTACGATCAAAATAGAAGAAAAAACGCGTTAACACGATGAAAATGTCTCTCTCAACGAAGTGTTAAGGCTATCTAATAAAAAATAATCTTTTAATCATTAGAAAAGCACTTGCGTTGGCGTTTGTGCTACGATAAACACGCAAAAAGATCACTTCCCACTCAAACCGACGGCGGTATTATAATGACAATTGTCCCTCCGGCTTTGCCAGCTTCACGGTTCAACCGAGAATGGCAATGGTGACTCGATGAATTTCCATATTAATCGACTTTTTTAGAGCTGTACCACGGTGAACGGTGCCGAGTAATGTCTTCTTCAAGCGTCTTGGATATTTCTATAGAAATGGCGAGAAGCTAGTTTCCTGTGGCGAGTTTGCCTGCGACGTTTGCTTTTGTTTCTGACGGAAATGCTTTACGGATGAGATTGAGCGGATTGAGCTGTAATCGAATCTCTAAATGGATAAGTCGCTAATTTAAAATATTTGCTCAATGATAATTTTTGTTGTTTCAACAAGGGTGCTGGTATTTATTGTTAGATTCTAGATCAAGAATCAATGTGTTTTCCAAGACATGCCCTGCCGATCGCTGGCATGGAGCCTCTAATGGCAGTGGTGGCACGATCAAAAGGCTGACGCCTGTAACAACCAAGACAGGATTTAAATAATAAAACCACTTCAACCTCTCTGTTGCTTCTCTGTGCTCTACTGTGTTTCTGTGCGGCAATTGCAGGCTAAATGAGTTGTGACCCAGAGCCGCGGGGATGGAGGTCATCCACAACAAGTCAAAAGTTGGCTTATGGATCTCTCCCCTGTTCGTCCAAACTGCTCCCTGTTTCATCATTCGTGCCACATGTGCAGTTGGGTTCAATCATATCCCATAAGTTTGAAAAGCGTTCAAGCGCTTGTTGGCGGCCATAATTTCAACATTCAACAGTTCACTGAATACTATTATCTGGCGCGCCAGAAGAGACATCAGTGGAATGAGATTTGATACTTAATATTACAATGAAAATAAAGTGCGTCCCAGTGTATAACGGGGCCAGCAGCTAAGCAACCAACCAACCAACCGGGAGTGGGTATTACCGGGTGGCAAATACTCGCCACCATTCCGTTGTCCGCTGCCGCCGCCGCCGCCTCGGGATGCCACGAACGTTCGCCTAACAAAACACCATTAGGTACGTACACCGATGCGGGAAATGGTTATGTTCTCATGAAAAAGTAGTTGACGAGAAAATGTATGCAAATGAGCTTATGCAGATCGGGGCTTAATTCAATTCATTTAATAATCAAAATGGGAAGCGGGAAGTCATCCGATACGTATGACGACCGACGCTTTGTGCGCGATTGTCGGGAAAGATGTTCCTTTTGGGGACGACAATCAGATACTCTGTTCAGTTTCAAAACTAGCAGCATCTCTCTATTGAACAACGCTTACGATCTAGATCTATTTGAATACACATCTGCAGGGAAAGTAATGCGCAACGGTAGCAACCGTGTCGGTTTACCTCCATCCCATAAGATCAAATCCGGACAAGTCTGTAAACCACTCGGTTACCGTCGGCAATCTCAAATCTCTTTTCCGTTTTCTTGTATACTTTCTTGGTTGCATCTTCCGAGAGCAAAAAAATAAAAATAAAAAAGAACATCCGCATTTCTAAGCAGCTCAACGTAATCGCGTTTTATTCGGTTGAAGGGATCAACCTTGTGCAGTTTTGTCATCTGCAATCTGATGTCTGATCGTTTTGTGCTGATTAGAAACAGAGCAGCGGCAAAAGTTTGATGGACAATGTTTTGCAAACAGGCTTAAATTACAAACCTTGAAGATTTAGCTTATTGTTTCTTCTTTGCACAGAAATGTACGTTTATCATTTATGACGATCTAGTGAGATCCGGGAAAACATTCTATTCATAATTACGGTTGTGGTGTTATTATTCAATGTTCTCGGAAATGTTGAATAATTGAACTAAATTCTAAAGTAGTATGAGTAAGCAACAGGTTCTAAATTCGACTAATAACACGACATCATCATGTACAAATCATATAAGCTACCTTCAGTTTTTGTCTGAATTTCACATAAATGTTATATTTTTTACATTGAGATTTAATCACGATTTGTCAATGTATCACGATTTGTCAATCGAATTTCTACTCTACTAGTATCTACTTGAAAAATGAAGTGTTTAATACGTGTATGGCACTTTGATAGCAACACATTTCATATCTAGGATAGATTTAGCATGAAATCTGAAAAGTTAATCACTTCACTCTGACATACACATATTCAACAATTTTTATGTTTTAGATTTATTGTAATTTTCACTGGCGGTTAACAAAGACTGCGATGCGACAAGATAGCGACAAAAAGCCGCAAAGAGATCGAAATGGTCATTCGTATAGAGACCACAAACCACAGAATAATTATACAATGATACTTTGTATTAATCAACGTCATTGTCTACCAACCATCGTGCTTCACTCGAAACATTACCAATATAACCTATGAAAATAAACTACAATAGAAAATTGTAAATCGTCTACTCTAAAAATTCAGTCGTCTTTGACAGATACATACTTGTTGATGCTTTTAGTGGACAAACATATAATTTTTGTCGCTAAAAATATTACCTATTAAATCTGTAATTGCCTTTAATCCTCTAGTTTGAGTATTGGTTCCACATAATGTGTAACATTCCACGCGTTCCTAAAAGTTCCATATAATGTTCCATTTTCCACACGTTCCTTGAAGTTCCATGTAATAGTCAACTTTTCACGCGTTCCTAAAAAATTTCATATAATGTTTTACTTTCAAGGCCCTCCTAAAAGTTCCATATAAAGTTCCATTTTCCCCACGTTCCTAAAAGTTCCATATAATGTTCGATTTTCCACTTTCCTAAAAGTTCTATATAATAGTAAATTTTTCACGCGTTCCTGAAAAATTCCATATAATGTTTTACTTTCCACGCGTTCCTAAAGTTCCTTATAATGTTCCACTTTCCACGCGTTTCTAAAAAACCCATATAATGTTCCACTTTCCACGCGTTCCTAATAGTTTCTGTATCTAATATTTCACTTTCCACGCGTTCATAAAAATTCCATATACTGTTACACTTTCCTCGTTTTCCTAACAGTTCCATATAATATTCCATTTTCCATACGGTCCTAAATGTTCCATAAAATGTTTCACTTTCCACGCGTTCCTAAAAAAATCCATAAATTGTTCCACATTCTCAAGTTCCTAAAAGATCCATATATTGATCAACTTTCCCCGCGTTCTTAAAAATCCATATAATGTTCCACTTTCCACGCGTTCCTAAAAGTTTCTATATAATGTTCAACTTTTTACGCGTTCCTAAACATTATACATACTGTTTTACATTTCCAAAAAGATCAATTTTCCGCACGTTCCTAAAAGTTCCATATAATGATCCATTTTCCACATGTTCCAAAAAGTTCCATATAATGTTCCACATTCCACTCGTTCCTAAAAAAATCCATATAATGTTCCACTTTGCACGCGTTCCAAAAAGATTAATTTTCCGCAAATTCCTAAAAGTTCCATATAATGATCCATTTTCCACATGTTCCAAAGGTTCCATATAAAGTTCCACATTCCACTCGTTCCTAAAAAAATCCATATAATGTTCCACTTTGCACGCGTTCCAAAAAGATCAATTTTCCGCAAATTCCTAAAAGTTCCATATAATGATCCATTTTCCACATGTTCCAAAAAGTTCCATATAATGTTCCACATTCCACTCGTTCCTAAAAAAATCCGTATAATGTTCCACTTTGCACGCGTTCCAAAAAGATCAATTTTCCGCAAATTCCTAAAAGTTCCATATAATGATCCATTTTCCACATGTTCCAAAAAGTTCCATATAATGTTCCACATTCCACTCGTTCCTAAAAAAATCCATTTAATGTTTCACTTTCCACGCGTTCTTAAAAGTTTCTAAATAATATTACACTTTCCACGCTTTCCTAATAGTTCCATATAATATTCCATTTTCCATTCGGTTATAAATGGTTCATATGTTTCACTTTCCACGCGTTCCTTAAAAATTCCATAGATTGTTCCACTTTCCCCGCGTTCCTAAAAATCAATATGATGTTCCACTTTCCACGCGTTCCTAAGAGTTTCTATATAATGATCACGCGTTCCTAAAAATTATATTTACTGTTTTACTTTTCACGCGTTCCAAAAAGATCAATTTTCCCCACGTTCCTAAAAGTTCCATATAATGATCCATTTTCCACATGTTCCAAAAAGTTCTATATAATGTTCCACATTCCACTCGTTCCTGAAAAAATCCATATAATGTTCCACTTTCCACGCGTTCCTAAAACTTTTTAAATAATGTTCCACTTTCCACGCGTTCCTAAAAGTTTCTAAATAATGTTACACTTTCCACGCTTTCCTAATAGTTCCATATGATATTCCATTTTCCATTCGGTCCAAAATGTTCCATTTTCCACACGTTCCCAAAAATCTATAAAATGTTTCACTTTCCACGCGTTCCTAAAAGTTTCTAAATAATGTAACACTTTCCACGCTTTCCTAATAAAAGGTGATTTTTTTGAGGTTAGGATTTTCATGCAGTAGTATTTGCTCAGATTTTTTGAGGTTATGATTTTCATGCATTAATGTAGTTCCATATAATATTCCATTTTCCATATAATGTTCCATTTTCCACACGTTCCTGAAAGTTCCATATTATGTTCCATTTTCCACGCGTTCCTAATAAGTCTATATAATGTTCCACTTTCCAAGCGTTCCTAAAAATTCTGTATAATGTTTCACTTTCCACGCGTTCACGAAAATTCTATAATGTTACATTTTCCAAGAGTTCCGAGTTCCTTTCTATATAGTCTTCATGTCTTCATGTCTATTTGTCTTCTTGTCTTCTTGTCTTCTTGTCTTCTTGTCTTCTTGTCTTCTTGTCTTCTTGTCTTCTTGTCTTCTTGTCTTCTTGTCTTCTTGTCTTCTTGTCTTCTTGTCTTCTTGTCTTCTTGTCTTCTTGTCTTCTTGTCTTCTTGTCTCCTTGTCTTCTTGTCTTCTTGTCTTCTTGTCTTCTTGTCTTCTTGTCTTCTTGTCTTCTTGTCTTCTTGTCTTCTTGTCTTCTTGTCTTCTTGTCTTCTTGTCTTCTTGTCTTCTTGTCTTCTTGTCTTCTTGTCTTCTTGTCTTCTTGTCTTCTTGTCTTCTTGTCTTCTTGTCTTCTTGTCTTCTTGTCTTCTTGTCTTCTTGTCTTCTTGTCTTCTTGTCTTCTTGTCTTCTTGTCTTCTTGTCTTCTTGTCTTCTTGTCTTCTTGTCTTCTTGTCTTCTTGTCTTCTTGTCTTCTTGTCTTCTTGTCTTCTTGTCTTCTTGTCTTCTTGTCTTCTTGTCTTCTTGTCTTCTTGTCTTCTTGTCTTCTTGTCTTCTTGTCTTCTTGTCTTCTTGTCTTCTTGTCTTCTTGTCTTCTTGTCTTCTTGTCTTCTTGTCTTCTTGTCTTCTTGTCTTCTTGTCTTCTTGTCTTCTTGTCTTCTTGTCTTCTTGTCTTCTTGTCTTCTTGTCTTCTTGTCTTCTTGTCTTCTTGTCTTCTTGTCTTCTTGTCTTCTTGTCTTCTTGTCTTCTTGTCTTCTTGTCTTCTTGTCTTCTTGTCTTCTTGTCTTCTTGTCTTCTTGTCTTCTTGTCTTCTTGTCTTCTTGTCTTCTTGTCTTCTTGTCTTCTTGTCTTCTTGTCTTCTTGTCTTCTTGTCTTCTTGTCTTCTTGTCTTCTTGTCTTCTTGTCTTCTTGTCTTCTTGTCTTCTTGTCTTCTTGTCTTCTTGTCTTCTTGTCTTCTTGTCTTCTTGTCTTCTTGTCTTCTTGTCTTCTTGTCTTCTTGTCTTCTTGTCTTCTTGTCTTCTTGTCTTCTTGTCTTCTTGTCTTCTTGTCTTCTTGTCTTCTTGTCTTCTTGTCTTCTTGTCTTCTTGTCTTCTTGTCTTCTTGTCTTCTTGTCTTCTTGTCTTCTTGTCTTCTTGTCTTCTTGTCTTCTTGTCTTCTTGTCTTCTTGTCTTCTTGTCTTCTTGTCTTCTTGTCTTCTTGTCTTCTTGTCTTCTTGTCTTCTTGTCTTCTTGTCTTCTTGTCTTCTTGTCTTCTTGTCTTCTTGTCTTCTTGTCTTCTTGTCTTCTTGTCTTCTTGTCTTCTTGTCTTCTTGTCTTCTTGTCTCCTATGCTTGATTTTAATATGCTTGTTTTTAATCCGAGATATCTCAGATTCAAACGGAACAAGCTTGTTTTAAACTAGAATATGGTTCGGCTCATTCAAACTAAAATTTTTATTGTCATCATTAGAATTAATCGAAATTTATATTTACAATATTTTATTTCTGTTTGAAGAAAGCGGTTAAGTTTTGTAGCATGACATACTACCTTGATCAAAATTTCCCGGAATTTATTCAGAAAATTAAAAATACAAGATCATTCATCAAAATCGATGTTATCCCCTTCAAAGTACTCCCCATCGACCGCAACACACTTATGCCAGCGCTCGAAACATTTGTTATATTCAGTTTTCGGTATGGTCATCAGAACCATCTGCGATTTTTCTATAATCTCATCTCGAGTGCTGAAACGCGTTCCACTGAGCGGACTAGGAAAAAGTCGCAGGGAGTCAAATCAGGTGAATTCGGTGATTGCTGAATGGTATTCGTTTCGGTTTTAGCCAAATGTTCACGGATAACGATGGCATTGCGTGACGGTGCGTTATCGTGGTGCAAGATCCACGAGTTGTTTACTGGCTCCGAGTGTAATTTGCACTCGGCTAGCAAGAGCAAGAGACTGTATGTATTTATATTCACGATTTATCAGCCAAGCAGATATGTGCTTCTGTGACTCAGTCGACTAACTGGTGTGCTTTGTGATCTAATGTTTTTCGGTTCAAGTCGCGTTGTTGATGTCGATTTTTATTATTTTCGTTTTAAAGCCATGTGATTTTCAATTCACACAATTTTACATGTTCTTAAATATGTAAATTTGTGTGAAATATGATCCTCCCTTTATGTGCATCTGATAAGATGTAAAATCACAAGAATTTTTCGAACTTCAATTCCATTTTTGAAAATTGTACAAAATCGAGGACACGCACATTCGCAGTTGTACACCCCACAACAATGATGCAATATGACCCTTGAAATGTCGGTATAGAAGAAAAGCAGATAAAGAAGTTATTCTTTGCATCAGAAATCAATTGCATAATCAATTAATTACAATTGAAAACCAACATTTTTGGGAGGATCTCCCTACGCAACTTTTTTCTAATAACCGTTATAAACAATATTTTAACTCCAAGCATACTATTGAATCGAAGGTGGGGCATAGTGTCCGTAGAGTGACTGTAATGAGAAAATTCGTATTTCAAAGAAATGACTGTGTTTCTCGGGATTTTTATACTGTAAATAGAGACATTAGCACTGCTAAAAGTTAATTACTGAGTAACAACCGACCATTACACGTTTTACATGGTTAAAATGCTTGTTTAGTCGAAGCAAAATCTTACATCGAAATGCTGCCTAATGATATTTGCAGTTTTTTCAAATTTTCCTGCAAACGACAACTGCCAAACTTGTCTAGCAGAAAGATCTTAGGAAAAGATATTGTTAGTGATAAAACCTTTGTGTAGAAAAGTCTTAAATACTTAAAAAAAGGAAGGGGAGTTTTGGCCAGCAGGGAATATCCAGAATTTTCGATCTCCAACAATGAAGCAATTTTTAGTAGTTCCCCACACCCGGATTCTATTTGTTATAGAAAACTATACCCTCTATAGACAGAAAAGTTTCAAAACATTTCTGATTTTATTGAAGGTACGAGTGAAAAAAACTTACGTCATATGCTAGTAGTGTTCGTAGTTCACACGTTAGTTAAAAGTACAGTACTACTGTTGTGTAGCTTCGCGAAGTAATGCAGACAAACCGTTAGACAATTACAGCTAACCGACTTTTTTTTCCCCAAACAAAACAAAACCACACGCAGATTCAGCTCAAGCAATCCATCTACCACCACGGACGGGTGTGAAAAATCTGACATCGAGGTTTTGCTGCCTGACATAGACCGCATAGAACCTCCGCCGCCCGGCCATCATGTGCACTATGTGTGGTTACCGATCAGGGGCAGGCGTACACGAACAGAAAAAAAAATGACGGCATAGGCTTTCCCGGAGCAACAGAATCCGGTCGTTACACGTGGACGGTCGTTGACTGGCCACCACCAACGACCGGAATGCTGCTGCTGCTGCTGATGACGACGACGACGACGACGACGATGATAGGCTCCTGTGCGAGTGCACTGAACATGATGTACGCAGAAAATAAATTAAACCAGACATTTACATACATCATACAATATCCCAACATTTATCATTCATTCACACTCCCGCGTTTTTTTTCATCAACACGTTGTCGGCACCGGAAAACACTAGCAAGAAGCATCATTCAGCAGGGAGCAAAAAGGACTCCGAAAAATATACCCAGTAACTGACTGATGCACACTGCACCCGACGTTGGCATGGTTTGAAAGCGGTCACGAAAGCTTGGCACGGAAGCTGATCCGCGCGAATGGAGTCCACCATTCGATGCGCATCGGATCATCATATTGGGAAGGATTTTTTTGCACCTATCTGTTTTTTTTTTCTTCGGAAATCACGTGACAGGGTCCAACTTCGGCATAGAGCTGTCAAATGTCAAACTCTTTCAAATGTAAAATTCGTTCATGAGAAGTAGAAATTGTTCTTATGTTCGCAACACACCGAAGCCCGGATTCATCCCTGATCCGTTGCAGTGCAGGAAAAAAAGCCACACAACAGAACCATCAAATCGGCGAGCTGGGCTGACGATGATCCGAGTGAAACTCATTAGCCTAGTGTGAAATTGAGCTCAGGTCTGGTGTTATTTTTTTTGTCGTTTCTTCTTCGCCATTACCCCCCCAACCGACCAATGCGATCTCGTCTAAAATCCACCAACCAAACCAAGTTTTCGAGGTTCGATGCAATCTTCAAACACAAATCACGCCTTGCGTCGCATCGCAAAAGCGGATAATAGATTTCAGGGAAATGGAAAATCAACCTGGCCGAAATTGGATCCCGAATTTGATTTTCTACTGCTGCTGCTGCATTTGCTACCTAAACAGTCGTAAACATTCGGAATTCGAACTAGCTCAGGAGTGGAAAGCAGAGACGGCGAAAAAAGGCGTAAAACCTTTTCCGCAAATTACCCTCACGGCATTATTTGTATCTCCAACCAAAAATGGACTCTTTGATGGGTTTGCTCTTCGGTTTTTGGGTTGATTTTTATTATGATATGCAAATATTTTCGATAATTTTTACTTCCAGCTCAAAAACAAGCCTATGTTTGCAGTACTTTTTTTATGACTGCGAGCCAAATGACAATCAACCGGAGGAACTTTTCGGTTGATGCTCGGCTTAGAAAAGGCTACACAAATGGGTAATGAGAGTTAAAGCTGAATCCTTCTCGGTGCACCACACCTCAAAAAGATCAGTTAAAAATCCTTTGCAATAAAAATATAAACGTTTTTAAAGTTTCCCTTTCGTCTGCTAGGTATCTCTGGGATATGGGTTGGGTTTAGCAAACAAACCTTCCGATCCCGATTTTACGGTGGGTGATAAAACCAGCAGAGAGTTGAGCCTGACGGGTTCTTTCTTGCATTGCATTTATTGTGGCGAAACTGTAAACTACCCTTCGAAAGATGAATACGCAACACCTTTGCGAAAATATCCCGATCCGGCTCAAATCAGTTTATTGCGAAATTTTGTCGCCTGTTGCAGAATTTTGCATGTACGAATACAAAATTGCAGAACCCGTTGCAATGAACGGGAAAAATAGATGTAAACGGTTGAGGAATCCGTTTTGAGAGAAAATGGCGTTTGGGTTGAAATTTGCACATTTACTGTCATGCATTCTAGTGCAGATTTGTTTCATCGGTTTTAGGTTTTATAGCAGACTCGGTTCGGAGCCATTTGATGCAGGTAAATTTTCTTCCCGAAAACGTTACTGCACATCGACATTGAACACGATATAGATATTACTGTTGAGTTGATTTAAATTTAGTTTTGAGCAATATAATAATCTTGTGTTGGAAACGATTGTAGTAAAATCAGTGCACATCTTTTTTTTAACAAACGGCTTGGTGTTCATTGTCGTTGCAATTATTGTGCGAATATCTTTTAAAAATGACATTCAGTAAACATTGATAACACAATAAATTTACTAATAATATGTAGTCTAAATCGATAATCAAATGATTCTAATATGGACCTTTTTGTCTCGATATTTTTTCCGATATGCACGTTGAGTTAACACAAAAAATGGAACGACTGTTTACGATGCAAAGTGTCACTGTTTCAGCGCGTTGTTTCAGTGTGAAGCGATCCATGGCAAACATTGAACTGAACTGACGTTTCCAAAACATATCTGATGCAATCGCTCGGTTGGTAAATGTGAAAGTTATTCAGCGTTTACATACCGACATAAAAGATGGAGCACCCTGTACTTATAAGAAATTTTTCACATTTCAAATGTGTTCATGTCTATGAGAACTTGAGTGAGCAAATTATCCAATATCATTCAAGGCAGTCTATTGAATATAAATATATGTTTTGACACTATATGGTAATTTCATGGGATTCATAGTAGACTGTGAAAAACAGGTTACACTGAAAATAATTTGCCAGCTAGTATCATTTGCAAAACATTCGAACTGTTATTATATGTAGAACATATGTAATTTACTAGAATATACAATTCACTCATAAAATGAATGTAAAAACTGTTGATATTTAGAGGAAATCATGCTACATTGACCTGAAATGCACATCAAAACGATAAGATATATCGTTATCTTTAGATTATATATGAATTTCAAATCGATGTCACATTGTTTTCCATATAAAATTTAATATTTTTTATTTAATAATATAAGTTTAAAGGCACACTGTTTAAGCTCTGTATTTGTGCTGTACTCATTTCCACTAGAAAATGAAGTGTTTTACACATGTAGTTCGATTCAATAGCAAAACACATCACATCCAAAGAAAAAACACATCTTAGCTAAGTGAAAAATGATCTAGTCTTGCATTTTAGTGAACTTACACATGAAATCTTAAAATGCACGGAAGAGGTGATTGGAACTCAACGTTGAGTACTAACATATTGGTCAAATTAAACAGGTGGTGGGTAATGTAAGGAGCCATAACCGGATGACGTGAATGCAAATAAAATAAATGGTTCAGTTTCTTTGATGTTGAAGAATCTGAATTCTGGACCTGAACTACTACATTCTGGTACTGAATTCGAAAACTGAGTTCTAGAACTAAGCTCTAGATCTGGATTATTGAACTGAATTCGAAAACAGGATTCCGGTTCGGCACTAAATTCTGAATCTGAATCGTGACACTGAAGTCTGGACCATGATTATGTTCTGCTGCTGAATCTGGCCAAGTATTCAGTTTTCAAAATCGGATCCAGAATTCAGCTCCGAAATCTAATTCTAGAATTTTAATCCGGAATTAAGCTCCAAAATCTTCCGCTCCTGAAACCAGTTACACTTCTAAACTGGAACTGAATGCTGAACCTGGGTTTTGGAATACATTTCAAAACTTGCCTTCTGGAAATATAATTAAATTATGGATCTTAATTCTGGTTCTGGATTTTGGTCTGATTTTCGGAAACTTCAGGTTGAGAACTCAATTTCAGAATTGTAAATTTGAATTCTTGATTCTTTGAATTGATTTTTTGCCCGGAATTTTGGAACTGAACTCTAGTCTGAACTTCAGTTTCAGTTCCAGAAGTCAGTTTCAAAATTCAGATCGAAGCCCAGAATTCATTTTCAAAATTTAGTTTCGAGGTTCTCTAGAATAAAGATCTCAATTCTGATCAAAACACAGGTTTAGAGCAAATTGCTGAAGTTCAGTTTCAGTTCTAGAATTCTGGCCTTGTTTACTGGACGAGGAACTAAATTTGAGATTTGGATTCTAGAAAAGGAAAAAACTCTGGTCTTGGATTCTGAGACTGAATTTCATAACAGTACTCTAGCATACAGATTGGTCCCCCGTATTCTCCAGACCTGGCCCCCAGCGACTATTATCTATTTTCAAACCTGGAAAGGTTTCTCCAGGGAAAGAAATTTTCGTTGAATGCTGAGGTCATTGTAGAAACGGAAGCCTACACAGTAAACTTCATTCGGTAGTATTTCCATCTTTTGAAGATGTTTAGAACAGCCGAATTACCTAACATTCTCAATCTACGGATATATCAGCAAAACTAAACGTTTGTTGACTGCAGTACCTTGAGGTACCGCTGGGATGAAATATTAATTTTACTGACAAAATCAGCTAACGAAGATGGAACAGCTGATATCGGTAAACTAATTCAAGTGTGTATTTTGAAGGCCTTGACAAATCTTTTTCTTCAAAGGTCATCAAAATGTTGGAGGGCCGATGGGTCAAATGAATCGCTCTGGATGGAGATTATACTGAAGAATGAAACAGTTTTCACGGTAAAAAATCGACGTTTTCTTTGTTAGGCCCGGGACTTCTCATTCCATGTTGTAAGTAAAGTTGCTTGCAGATTTTAGCAATCGTTTTATTCATTACTCTAGCATTCGAAATAACATCCGAAATAACCATAAAGAAACCACAATTCCAAATCTCAATGTTTTGAACATTTGTGAATCTACAGTTTTTTTGGTATCGTCATAGAACGGTTTGAATTTTAAAAACTCATTGCCCTGTAGTTCCGGAATCGGATAAAATTCATCAATTTTGTATGGGACCATTACATTTTAAAATGAATTATTGTTTGTGAAATTCGTTTTGGCTTTCTTTGCGAAAATGATTGAAATCCTCTATTCCTGATACTTTCCGAACCGGAATTCGGGAATCGGTGTAGCCGAAGTTTGTTCAATTCTCCTAAGGGATTGTAACCCAATTGATTTGATTCGAAATTTTTGAAAATCAGTGAGAAATCTTAGTGCGTTCCAAATTAAATTTTAGGTACCTTCCGAGATCGAAAGCCGAATACTGGTAGAACTGAAATATTTTTTTTTATTTCATCGACTATCAAAATCTGCAAACCCGATTAATTTATGTGAAATTTTTTCGTCAATCTCACTGGATATCCTGAAGTCGGATCTGATTAAAACACAAAAAAATTTTTATGGGATCTTAATACCTTTCATTTGAATCTTAGATTGAGAAAATCGGTGCTGCCATCTACGAGAAAAATGAGTGACATTATTTTAATTTCGTTGCAATAACTTAATTGTAAAGCTTTCTCGTCATCCCAAGAAAGGTTCAAATATTCAAACTTAAATGGTGCGTCAGGAAAAGTTATTTTTGCAGAAGAGTTCTAGCTATGAGAGTTGTCTACTATGACTAGGTTCCGGTTCGTTAGACACCGTATTTCTTCTTTAGCTTTCCGTTCCAGGTCGGACGTTTTTATGAGTTGCTCCTAATACAGGGAGCTGACGCTTGATTTCCCTTTCTTATTATCGAATAATTGTATGACATACAAAAAATTTCACGGGATGTCATGTAGCAGAAAATCAATGCACGCATGGTTGCTCTAAACCATTTTTCAAAGTAAAGATGAGGTTTTCATTTGTGAGTCCTTTTTTTTTGTAGAAATTACGTGACAATTTCGTATGCAAAAACAAAATAATTTTACATTGTTTGTTAACTTTACTAATCAGTGCAAATCAGATTTCTATTACTATTCACTCTATACTCACGCCAAGTACTTGTTTTACTGATCACGAAATTCTATGGCCCAAAAGTCCAGTAATAAAAATGTAGCATCCAATTTCGGTAAAACTCTAGCAGGTGCTAGCAATAGCAAACCGGTTCCGATGTGTCCTTCAAGTGCTGGCATGTTGCACAAAGCCACATTAGTTCACCACATGTGTCCGCTGTAACATTGACCACGATGGTTCCGCCGACCAGCAGCCTGCTGCTTTTCGGATCCTTTTGCTGGTTGCATTTTTCTATCGAATCAAGCTTCCTGCCGATTTAGACATTCAACTCCAATGGATCCGAAAACCATCGGAAATTATCGTTGACGTTATTCCTGAAAACCGACACAAGCTTTGTTCGCCAGTGACAATACCGGTCCAATTCGGAATCAATTCAAAAATTTTCTGAACAGAAGGTGTCGGATCGTGTGCAGAAACCATTATCGGGTCTGTTTGATAATTTTCGTCGAACGAAGAAAGAATGAGGATCTGCTTGCATGTCCCTTCCAAGTGATTAGAAGTGGAACATTTTCTGCATGCTGTTCACGTACGGCGGAGACAACTTTTGTTCCTCGCTGGGATCCTTTCGCCTCCGACCGACGGCAAGAGATACCTCATGTAGCGACACACATTTACGTGATTTTTCGTCTGGTTTGTTGACTTTTTCTTTCCTTAAAATCTAGGATAAGCGATGGTATCGAAAAGGAATTATAAAACGAACCACCATTGTCCAGAGATGCCAGGTAAAAATTTCATATATTCTTCTGACAAGCTTGCCAAAATCTGTGAATCCGTAAAAATGTCCGCAGGCTTTCATTTCTCTATAAAGTATGACACACAAAACAAACTTGACGAGCAAAAAAAACAGCGTCAATTGAAAAGTCAGTTAATTTTGACGAGTCTTCGAAAAACTTGATTTTCAAAAGTCTGCAAAAAAAATGTCTCCAGCACTTTATAAGAAATCTGGCATCTCTGCTATTGGCTGTCAGTTACACGATGACAAGGAAATACTAAATACTATGTATTTTTCAAACAATTGAAGAGTTGAATGAAGGAAATAACTTTCAGCTAAAGGTGTTGATACTGTTTTCATTTGGTCCCATACAAAAATGTATTGAATTTGGTGTTGTATATCTTTTAACAGAGAAAATTTTATTTACTAAACATTATTTTACTTGATTTTCCGCCAAAACATTCCCAGTGATTGGAAAGGTTTCGTGCTCTTTTTCAAAACAAAAAAAGAGGCCTTCCATGACCGAAAAAGAATAATAAAAACTTTAAAAATAACTAAATGTTATTTGAATTTTTTTGGTATACAAACTCACTGCTAAGTGAATTACAATATCTGCTTCTTGCGTCAAAGCTTCGGCCAACTTGCATATGCTGTTTATGGCGATAGTGCCGAAGCCGAAAGTGTCGTCAGTTGGGTTAGATTTGTGGAAAACTAATGTCTGCGCTGATTACGCAAGACAAAGGATCCGGGACGGGGTGAAGGGTGAAGGGTGGGACACCGAAAGGCACCCAGACGGATCCTTATGCGTTGGCGATGCGATCTATCCTACTAGGCTTCATTAGAACCGCACTGGTGAACGGACAGCATGTCTTCCGCTAACTTGTAGCTTCAATTTTTTTTTGGTCTTCTGTCGCATCCTAGTGCGTGTGTGTGCTCTTTATTCTTGTTGTATTCCGTGTCCTCTCCTGGTGCTAATATAGGATGCTTTTTTTCGGCCACGCAGTATGTTGTCTCGCCATTGTTTTTGAACCCTAAAGAGAACGGAGGATAAAAGAGGTGGACATGAGGGCTCAAACAGTCAATAATGATCTGGTATTAATGGCGATTTCATGGAAAATTGAGATGCTGAACCGCAATAGGAGGCATTCGGTTCCGTGAGTAAAGCAACTAAACTAACAGACGGTTCAACGTATCTCATAAACTATAAGAAACGAATCTTTCGGCACCCGATTGGTACGAATAGCAGTCAACAGCAGAGAGCCAATCTTCTTGTAATTGCTTTGTTTTCTGCTGAATTCTACCGCAAGTAATTTGACCTGAATTTGTTGAGAATCAATAAATTTTCTTGGGTCGCCTTCGAGGGTGTCAAAGAAGTCTCGTCAAGATTCCGGCTTTGACGACGTCCGATGCTCCGACCTCAACGTCTTTCGAGTGCGGGGAGACAAGTTCCGATTGCACCCCGTGCTGTTTTCTGTTTCCTAAGAAAAACAGAACATGACACAACTGAACTTCGATCAGGTTGATAGTCTGTTTGATCCTTTGGGTGCGTAGTCTGTTGTTAGTGAACAAGAGGAAAAAAACACATTTGTGAGTTTCTTATTGTGTTCGATTAGATCTCCAGGAAGCATACGCGTGAGAGGTAATAAAGATCTTCGAACCTCAGAAGCATTGGCTTATCAGAATGATCGTCTAGTCGGTGTTATGTAATATAAGGGACGCCACCGAACGGTAGTCATTTGGCTGTGAATAGAGCATGTATCATTTGGAACAAATCCTTTTTTCGGTAATGATGTTTCGAGGGCTTGCTGTTTTGAATAGAGTAACTTAAATAAATTTTAAATAACTTCAGTATATAAGATTTCAAAAATACTATGCATTATTACGGTTAATATAACTAATCCATTCTACACCTACACCTGAATTTTGAAGAATAGAATAGAATCAAGCGAAATTTTTGAAGATCTAGTGTTTTTTAATCCACAGTTTTCGTGTGAACCATGTACATTCAACAAATTTTTCGACAAATGATCAATAATAATATAATCAGATAGCATGAGTAAACACGCACGGTAAACACTTTAGAAAGTTAATTATAATGTAATCAAAAAAGTAATACGAAATTCTGTACTGGACAAAGTTTTCCATTCAAATTATTTATGACCTGAGTATCTACTACAAAGCCTTATATAACGTTTGAATAAGTAACTTTTCCAAATTTAACAAGTTGATATAGCGTTATTATCAGGACATAAAACAAATTTTAGGCGAAAAATAGTTCAAAGAAACAGTTTAATTCCATGGGAGTTTAAGTTCAACCTTTTCCTAATCAGCTATACAAGTTCAATTTTATTTAGAAAGATAGCAATAGCAGTAGTCTGTCACCACGAGATAACGTTATGGTGCACAGATAAAAATATTTTGTGAATTTACATCTATTTTCATGCACATATTTGGAGCAGGTAATTAAACATAAAATTACTTTACAATTCTGTACGTTTCAATACAATTTAATCGCAAAATAAGCGTTAATTGAAAGATATAGTTATATTCATTGAAAATTCTATGCAATTCAATTTAGTTTTGCATCGATGAAGGTTTTCAATCAAAATTTCGATTCAACCCATGTCTATTCCATGTTACTTAGATTTACATCTCGTGTAAATTTCATTATTTCTTTCTGTGTGATTGTTTTGACATATCCCATGTATTTAGAAAAATTTTTTACGAATTTTTCAATTTATTTGAGCTTGAAAGAATGCAGATGGCAAAACCTTACAAATATGGGTAAAAAAAAAAACGATTATCCACGTGTTGTCATCAAACATATGATTTCAAATTGTCCTATACTCGTGACAATCTCGGATGAAATTTGAAACTTTCAGTTCACATACAGATTTGATTTAGATGATAAAACATGAGTAAATAGACTAGTCATAAAACTTTTGATCATAATTTATCAATTAATCTCAAAATCCAACCCAAAAAAAACAAAGAATATCCCAGATATGAAAACAGTACCCAACCTCACTTCTTCGAATTTGGTATTTCATGTTACGATTTCTCCATAAATATCAACCAAACATACCACGGAAAGTTACTGAATCATTAATGATCGATTTTTTTTACCAAATTTCCACACGTTTTTGTATGTTAGTATTCGATTCATAAGAAAAAAAAATAAAAACCCTGCATTTCGTTCGAATCTTCAAGCAAAATCTGAAAATTATCACCATCGCTTAGTTCAAAGTGCGCCGCTCGGGCAGCGCAGCGATCGCAAAAGAGTTGGTTGGATTCTTCAATAGCGAAAGATTCTCTTTCAAATCCCCGATACTGTGGTAAGAGCTTTTCAACTCATTTGGGGAATGATGAGGCTGTTTTGATGTTACGTTACAACAATAACGTGTTTGTTGTTGTTGTATGTAACAATACCGCTTTGTGACGAGTGATTCTTTCGTCCATACACAGACCTGTAATCATCCTTCGCTTTCACAAAGACCCACACAAAGCAATTAGCTACGTTTCATTAGTTTTTCAAGTAGTCAACTTCCCTAAATTAGCCAATTTGAATTCATGTCTGAAGCTGAGCTACTCGAGAAAACCCAGCAGGTGGTTTTCTCGGACCGATCCTAAAACAAATGTCTCTGGTTGAGACTGAACAAACTTTTGGGGATTACCGATTTTGGCTCGTGTTCTCTTACCGGGAATGCCGTAAGCTCCTTAATCTTAAGACACTTGAGGAGTACAGGAAACCGGAAAGGTTTGCTTGCATAATAGTTAGCCTAATTTTCTTGTTACTGGAGCGAGTAGTTGTATGCTAATCCGTCAAGTGTCATTGAGAGTTGAAAACGGTTTTAGAAACCATGTCATGCCGACGACAAATCTTCTACATATTTGCACAAATGCTTGCCATTATGGCGAAACATTCTTTCCGGATTGGTAGTTGCATGCATGATCAAACACAAGCCGTGTGTATGTTTTATGAAGTCTACAGTTTAGGCAGGAGTAGTGTACATACAGTTTTGGCAGATTTTATCCGCTGATAGACGCAGTCAGTTCAATGCAGCAGGTTGAACGAATGGAAAAAATGAGGTCATACCAATTTAATGTTCGAACCGGAAAAAAAATCTCCACTCGAAACGATTCTCTAGCAACGTTCAATCATAAATATTTTAGCATTTTATTTTTGACGTTCGCGGTACAGTTTGGTCTAGTGTAGCAAAATCGCAGCCGAAACTCCATTCATCTCGTTGGGCGGTCAGTCAGTTTCTAGCTTCGCTGCCGGCAAACGGAACGGATCCTGACCGAGCGATAGTTGAAAGCTACCGAGCAGCGCGCACGTACATTTGTCACATATGGTTAATAATGAATATAAATAAAAAATTGGGTGACATTTTTATATGCATGTACTACTACAGCAACTGGAAGTAGTCAGCGGTAGACGTTTTGAATTTCTAGCTACACAAACAGGAAACTGATAGAATGAGTGATGTGCTGGATTTGGAAAGGCGCACGTTTGCTACCGGGTTTGAGTGGCAACCGAACCCGATCCGATGCGCCGAGGGGTCCGCCTTTGGAATGCAGGTCTGCAATATTAGAGCAAAAGAATAAAATAAAAACAATAATTCATCAATATTTTTTTGGGAATCAGAACTTATTGGTTCAAGTGGCACGTTCCCCTGGTTATTTGAGGACTTTAAGATACTCGCACGAATTCAAACAACCAAAGATTTTGTTGGCCACGTTTATAAATTATATAGCCTCAAAAACAAAGTCAAAGTAATACATTCCAATGCGGAAATAATAATTAGGATTATTTTTGTCTTTTATGTAATAAATGGCATTACTTCAATATAAGAATAACAATCCATAATTGGTACCATGATTGAAAAATTATAAAACCATGAAACATGATTTCATGAGAAATATGATTTTTTTTACTAATTCTGCTCATGAAATTATGAATAATAGTCACGGTCTTATGAGTAGACATGTTTCATGATTCCATGATTTTTCAATCAAGGAAATAAATAAATACATGCATGAATGGTTTCGTGAAGATCGGAAACGACTTCAACTTGTTAAAAAGTAGTGAATGTAACTTTTTTTTGTAACTTCCAAAAAATAACTCGCATAATACTAATAGAATGTGCGTTACATTAATATTTTAAACAGTTCATAACTAACAAGTTTATAAGGCATGCAAATAAGTGACACTTTGAGCTTCCATAACACACATACAAGTAACGCATTTCATGACCGAAATTTTACGTCACAAACTTTCTTGTCCGGAATTTTATGACAGGAATTTTTGAATCAGAAATTTTTACGCAGAAGTTTTTACCTACAAACATTTTCGAGCACCTTTTCAAGTAGTATTTTCGAGCCTCTGTTCGGGCAAATTTTCCAAGCAGGTTGTTTAATTTATTTATTTATTTATTTATTTCTTATTGGGTTCATCGGACATATAATAAAAAGATCACACGCGGTGGTCTTTAAAAAAAACTTTTTATTCCTTTAATTAAATTTACATTTAACACTATGCTATGCTAACTGAACTCGTCGCGCGATTGAAACTGAAATGAATGCCCTACCTATCGAGGTTCTACTTAATGGTTCTAATTGCTGATCATGCTATATTGGCCTGGGGGTGAAGTCCACCGGGCTGGAATGCTTGCAGCGGCGTGTTCGAACGAGTTGGCAAAGTCCACCGGACTGTACTGCTGATGTCTGCACTTCTGCAGTGGCGTGGTCGAACGAGTTGGGCCGTTGGTGATTGATCAGTATGTAACTATATGTCTAAATGAACCGACAGAGTGGGAAAAAGCCCATATGAGTTGAACAAATTTCATGCCATTCTCAGACAGGCGCAAAAACCACTATCTTTTAAACAACAAACACAAAACAAAAAGTAATTACAATGCGTCAAGTGAAATAAATTAACACATAGAAAAAAAAACAGTCCTTATAATATAGTTCGTTTCATTCTTTCTGCGAAGCGACGGGAAGGCTCATCAAACTCAAAAATTGTTTCAACAGAAGTAAAAGCTCGTGTGCACGCAGTTATAGGTTCGTTACTTCCAAATAAAGTCCTGTGAAATCCGTTTTGAAGTAGAGTCGTATATCGCAATGGTCTGCTTGGTACTCGAAAACTAATTTTGCTACGCAATTCTGGAGCATCGATCTCCCCGTTTATTAATTTCGCAATAGTCAATGCCTGTTGAATTTTTCTTCGGCGCTGTAGAGTATCGATTCCCAATAATTGGCATCTGTCCGGGTATGGTGGCAAGTTTACAGGATCTCTCCAAGGCAAATGTCGTAATGCCATGCGAACAAAACGTTTCTGAACACGTTCAATTCTAAGGCTCCACGATATTTGATACGGACACCAGATTACTGAAGCATTTTCCAGAATCGGGCGGACGAGTGAGCAATATAAAGCCTTCAAGCAAAGCGGATCTTTGAAGTCTTTAGCCATTTTAGAGATGAATCCCAGCTGACGGGAAGCTTTCGAAATAACTAGCGACCGTTGGACATCGATTTTGCATCGTCAATTTTGCATCCAGTTGTACACCAAGATCACACACCTGAGTCACTCTAGATAAAATTGTTCCATCAATGTTATAGTCGAATATAATGGGACGTAGAATCCGATGAAATGTGATAACTTGGCATTTGGTTACATTGATAATGAGTTTATTTTCCTTGCACCAATTTGCGAACCTTGTAAGCAAATCTTGCAGTCGTTGGCAATCCTCAACACTAAGAACGGCGAGATACAGTTTCAAATCATCTGCGTAGATTAATTTACAACCAGATCCCAAGAGTAATGCAACATCGTTGAAAAATACTACAAATAGCAAGGGTCCCAAGTTGCTACCTTGCGGAACACCTGATTTATTCGAGAATTCGGACGACGCAACGTTATTGATTTTTACACGCAGTTGTCTATCGGAAAGATATGAGTTCAGCCAAGACACAAGTTGCGATGATAAACCAAGTCGAGATAATTTACACAACAGTATTCGATGATCAATCTTGTCAAACGCTGCTTTTAGATCGGTGTAGATCACATCCATTTGTGCTTTTGCCTCCATACTAGAAATACATTCAGACGTTAAGGTTAACAAATTCGTTGTAACTGATCTACCAGGCATAAATCCATGTTGATCAAATGAAATGTAGTTCTTTGCACGATCTAAAATAGCACCACTCACAATTATCTCAAATAATTTCGATGAGGCCGAGAGGCTAGTTATTCCTCGATAATTTGCGACATTTCGTCGATCACCATTTTTGAAAACAGGACACATATATGACTGTTTCCATATGCGAGGGAATCTGCATTGCTCGAACGATCGGTTGAAAATAACACTTAGTGGTTCAGCTATGGAGGATATGCAGCGACACAAGACAACGGCGGGTATTCCATCCGGACCAGGTGAAAAAGAGCGCTTCAGTTTTTTTGCCGCTTGTTCAATCATGTGAGGTGTAACGGTGAAAATGTCCAAATCAAACAAATCAGATGGAACACTTGCAGCTGCAGTATTCGCTTCGCTAGGCGATGTAGAGTTGCTCGAAAAAACACAAGTGAAAAATTTTGCAAACAACTCACATGACTCAGGAACAGTAGTAGCAATTTCATTGTCAAGAAATACATTGGTTGGAATAGATGAACATTTTCTCTTTGAGTTAACAAAACGCCAAAAGCTACGAGGATTACGTTGGAGATTTGTCTGAACTTTGAGTACGTACGATTTATACAAAGTGGCATTCAGTGTACGATATGCATTGACAGAACGGTGGAAATTAATGGCGGTTGCTAAACATCGATTACGCTTAAGCTTACGTTGATATGAATTCCGCAAACGTTTCAGTTTACTCAATTCTGATGTGCTCCAAGTTGGAGAGACAGACGGTCTGACGCGTGGTAAGTTACATTGAAGCCAATGATTGATTTCTCCGAAAAAACTTTAGCCATATCATCTACGTCATCTGTTGCGAACGATAAAGCCCAATCAATATTTCTCAAGTGATCAGAAAGTGCAGAGAAGTCCAGCAAACGAAAGTTCAATGGGCATGCAGTGTTGCTATCATCAGTGGATGGCCGTCGAATGCTAACAATACTGGCGGGCAGATAAATTGAAAGCGGTGGATGATGGGTGTCAACGGGAAGCAGCGGGGCACAGTTGCGGTAGATCCTAGCTTCACAATCAGATGGGCAGAGAACAAGATCAAGTGTGCGACCGAGTAGATTGTGTACAAAATTTTTTTGCTCTAGGCCTAAAAATTCGAAACCGTCGAGCAGCGTGTGGCTAGCAGGTGACAATTGAGCGTTACTGTATATAGCGTCAACATTGTTCGTATCCCATCTAATACGAGGTTGGTTATAGTCACCACACACGAGCACTGAACCATTAGGCGAGCAATTATCAAACAATTCATGTAATGCCGCAATATGTTCGTTGATGACGTGTACATCCTGATTTCGATCAGGCGGTATATAAACTGCACATATTTTAATATCTTTACCTTTAATTCTCGCTGAGACGGAGACTTGCTCAATATTTCGCCCGTTTATCAGATTCATCGTACTGCTGACATACTTTTGAGCCACTGCGACAAGAACACCACCAAACCGAGATTTGCAACTGTTGCGGGGACAGCGATCACACCGGAACACATTATAAGCCGTACCAAATAGCTGAATTGAGCACTTGTACCACGATTGAAAGAAGGGCGCACAGATTGGCCATCCTCACCACGACGACGTTTAGCATTTGGGTTCGAAATAGGCCATACTGGTCTCCTTACATCACGGGTATTGGGATATACAGTGGCAGAATTAACAATGCTGTCCACTTTTTGACTTAGCACTTCAACAATATCAGAAAGATGCTGGATCTGCGTATCGATCCTATTGTTGCAAGAGCTTGTGCCCATCGAGTTTTGTTTAACATCATCCATATACGCACGAATGCTTCTACCGTTCAACTCATTCTTGCACTTAGGGCAAATGAATATTACTTTACCCTGAGCGAATACATCCTTGCAGGAACGAAGATTAAAACCGCAGCAGTTCTGGCTGATGTGAAAAGGGGTTTCACAAAGGCCACAGCGCACTGGCTCCAAGTCGTTAATTTCGTGATGGCACTCTCCACATTGTTTTGAATCCATCTTTGTTTTGATCGTTGTTCGTTCGTAGGATGACAGAATCAGTTTAACTGAGAATTGATGGATGTTTACAGCGATTGGTGCTAACGGTCTTTATGCCACCAAACCAATTGAGATCAGCGAACTAAAATCAGCGAAAATTCAGAAAACGGTCACAGAATCGATGCAAACTTCAACAGGATGATGAAATAAATATACTGCCGGAAGCAATCAATACAATCTGGTGTTACCAGAAGAGCAATAACACTTTCAAAAACGTAATAATGGTCGGACAAAAATCTATCACAAGGCTTCAATTAGACACTATGAGAAAAGAGATGTTTTATGAACAGTTTTTCGAGCAGTTTTTACGAGTTTCTTGTTATTTGTATAGCTTTTCCGAGCAGTTTTTACGAGCAGTTTTTTTCAACACTTCGAGCACTTTTTTGAAGCAGTTTTCTCAAGCAGTTTTACCGAATAGTTCGAGCAATTTTGTAAAAGTTTTTCCAACAATTCTTTGAGGAAGTTATTCGAGTAGATTTTCCGTGTTGCTTCTCCAGCAGCAGTCGATTAGTTTTTTCAAACAGTTCTTTTATCAAGAAGTTGTTCGAGTAGTTTATCGATCAGTTTCTTCAAGTAGTTTTTCGAGTGGTTTTATTGAAAAGTTTTTTGAACTGTGTTTCTAGCAGCAGACGAGTAGTGTTTTCAAACAGATGTTATTCGAATAGATTTTCAAGCAGTTTTTAGAGCAGTTTGGCTGAGCAGATTTTTTGTTGAAGAAGTTGTTCGAGTAGTTTTGAATCAGTTATTCAAGCAGTTTTTGAGTAGGTTTTCGAGCAGTATTTTTCGAGTAATTTTTGAAGCAGTTTCTTGAGCAGTTTTTTAATAGTTTGATCGAGCAATTTTCTGGGTGGTTTTCCGAACAATTTATGGAAGAAATGTTTAAACAATGTTTCGAGAAGTTCTCCACTTAGTTCTTCAAGAAGTTCTTTTATGCAGTTTTTTGAGCACTTTCTTGAATAAATTTTTTATTAGTTTTTCGAGAAATTTTTCGTTCAGTATTTTCGAAACGTTTTTCGTGAATTTTGTTCGATCAGTATTTCAAGTACTTTTTGGAGCAATTTTTTGAGAAGTTTTCCGACTAGTCTTTCAAGCAGTTTTACAAGCAGGTAAATTTTTAGATAAGTTTTTTTAGCAGTTCATCGAGCATTTTTTGAGCAGATTCTCTAGCAGTTCTTCGAAAAGTTTTTCGAGCAGTTCTCCGAGTAAGAGCAATTTTTTCGAGTAGTTTTTGGAGCAGTTTTTTGATAATTCATTCGAACAGTTTTTTGAGTGTTTTTTTCGAACAATTTATCGAGAAGATTATCAAGCAATTCTTCTGACAGTCTTCCAAGCAAATTTCTTATGAAGTTCTTTCAAGCTGGTTTTCGAATACAAAAAAAAAGTTCGAAAAAGTTCTTCGAGCAGTTATTTTTAGCAGTTTTCCGACTAGTTTTTTGAATCTTTTTGAGTAGTTTTTCAGGTAGTTCGCAGTCCGAGCTGTTTGCCGAGCAGTTTTCCCAGTAGTTTTTCGACCAGTTTATTGAGCAGCGAAGAAGAATTTGGGCGAGTAGTTTTTTTTTACAGCAGTTCTCCGAGTAGCTATTCCGAGCAGTTTATCGAACAGCAGATGTTTACCGGGAATTTTTCAATTGTTTTTTAAACAATTTTTCGAGTAGTTTTTTAAGCATTTTTAAAGTATTTTTTCAAGCAGTTTTTGAAGCATTTTGTTCGATCAGTGTTTTCGAATAGTTTTTTGAAGCAGTCAATCCGTTCAATTTTTCGAGCAGATTTTTAAAGGTTTTTTCGTGAAATTTTTCGAGCAACAAGTTTTTTAACGATTCTTCAAACAGTTCTTTTATCAAGAAGTTCTTCGAGTAGTTTTTCGAGTGATTTTATTGAAAAGTTTTTTGAACTGTGTTTCTAGCAGCAGACGAGTAGTGTTTTCAAACAGATGTTATTCGAGTAGATTTTCAAGCAGTTTTTAGAGTAGTTTTGCTGAGTAGATTTTTTGTTGGAGAAGTTGTTCGAGTAGTTTTGAATCAGTTATTCAAGCAATTTTTAAGTATTTTTTCAAGCAGTTTTTGAAGCATTTTGTTCGATCAGTGTTTTTGAATAGTTTTTTCGAGCAGTCAATCCGTTCAATTTTCGGGCAGATTTTTATTTTTTTTTCGTTCCATTTTTCGAGCAACTTTTTAGCAGTTTTTTGAAAAGTTTTTTTTTAACAATTCTTCAAACAGTTTTTCGAGCATTTTTTCGAACTGACTTCGAGTAGGTTTTTAGGTAATTTTTCGAGCAGGTTTTTCATGTAATTGAGAAGTTTTGTCCGAGCAGTTTTTCGAGTAGTATTTCAATCCTTTTTTCTGATTGTTTTTCGAGCAGATTTTTCAACCAGTTTATCGAGTAGTTTTTCAAGTTGTTTTCCGAGCAGATTTTTCGAACAGTTTTTTTAGCAAATTTTCAGGGTGTTTTTATGCAGTTCTTTCAGCCGGTTTTTAGAGCAGTTTTTCAAGCTATGTTTTCGAGCATTGTTATCGAGCAGTGCTTTTGAGCATTATTTTTCAACCAGTTTATCATTTATCCAATATCGGTGAGACTATCGACACTACGAACACGTGCACTAAAAGACAATCTACGTCTCGATGGGAACAAAGTGCAAGAAATTATTGCTACAATTTAGAAAGAGAATAATTGGAGAAATAGTATGATACTATTTATAATATATTGAAACAATTTAGAAACGTTTTATGTTTACCGGATATGTGTGAGCAATACTGGGATTTAAAAAAAATTTTAGTATTTGAAACGGTCTTCAAATCTATATGAAGTGACTATTCGAACTTAGCTCTGAGACAAAATTGAAGAATTCGGACCTGAAAATCTGAGCTTTTCAAAAACCAGATTGGAAACGATAGATAAACAGAGTAGCAAAACATAAAATACACTTTTCTGTATGTTTTGTTCTTCCCCACAGCAAAACCCGTTGAAACAGCGAACCACAGGATTCCGCACATCTACATAGTGGCTCAATTGGCAGAGCAGTGTTTCAGATTGGATACGGTTTGCAGATTCCAGTTCACTTTCTGGATTATTCTTGTCGTGTAATGATCTAGACAGAAAAATTTTGTCCTAAAATCTGCCTGGAAACAGTTTTGCTTTACGTTTCAGCGCCCGTATTGACACATTTATATATCATCTCAAACAGATTTCTTGAGTGTTGCTTTGCGGCAGGAATTTGCATTGAGGTACGGTTTTAGTACTTCTTGCGAATGACGGTTTTAGTACATCTAGCGAACTTTTCGTCTGAAAAAAAGTAACCATTTTCGAATCAGTTTTCAATTTCCTATGGAGGTTTAAATTATAATCTGATTGTACATAGTTAAGGAGCATTCGGTTTACAATTATCGTCTTTGTCGTAGTTTTTACTGTTATTGTTAGAAGGTCCGAACCCTGCTCAGGGGCATATTTGTTGTTGAACGGCTTCTGTGTTTTGATCAGTACCCAACGAAGAAACAAAAACTGTTTTTGATGTTGGATGTAGCGGCGATGATGACTATTATTTTCAGAATTTTATGAGTTTGTCATGTGTAATCTTCTCCGTAACTAGAATCTTGTGAACATTTTCGGTCATTACACGTGTTTAACAAAATCCCGTAATTATTATTTTTACGTTTCGTCTTTGACCCATCAGTGCAGAACTGCTTAGTGCTAACTCGGACGTTCAATTTGAACCGTAATTTAAAAATCCCGTAATTTTTGTGACTATTAAATCATTGGACCATCGGTGGGTCCCCCGGGAGGTAACAACAGTTGGAAAAATGTCCGCAAAGCTTTGGCATTTTGCTAGGCTAAACTGCATGGTTTATTTATGGTTTGTCATCATTCATTTCTTGCAGTTTCGAACCAGAATAAAAACACATCGTTTACAAAAATTTCCAACAGCATCGTCCTCGTCCCTCAAACTCAACGGCTAAAAGCTCAACTTTGTCAGTTCTATATTCGCAGCATATGCAGCACGTCAGGATTTATACAGAGCGAACAAAACTAAAATAGAGAAAAAAAAAGAAATGCAGCAGTTCCGAAAACATTCCCATATAGCCGGCAGAAATTCAAACAATGATGATGGTGTACGTAGGAAACGGGTTTTTCTTCGTGCGAATGACGCAAAAAAATGGGCCGTGTTCGAGTTTCCCTCACGGATGTGCCCATTGGACCTATTCGCACTTTTCCAGTGCCCCGAGCCCTGGGTCCTCCGGTTTTCGGTAAGTTTGCAAAAACTTTCGTGTCAAAATTGAAGAAAGCATGTAGGTATGCAACTTTGTTTGGAGGCTTAGTAGCAGGCAGACAGGCGCTCCAAATCGCCGTTCATCGCTGATTGTTCTGGTTGCAATTTGATAGATAGAAAAGTTAACGCCCTTGGCATATACTCAAAAGAAAAAAAAAGAAAAGGATGTGTGATGCCAGTGCATTGATTGGATTGTAACTCGAAAGCCATAGGGCACCGTTCGTTCGATGGGAATAAACGACGGTCAAAACTATCGGATCGCCCAAAGGGGTTTTCATGTCGGGTTAATCCTCCTATTGTTTCATACGATTTTGACAGCATTGCGTTTCGTGACTTTCGTTTAGGTTTATTTCGAGTTGATCGTCGATTCCAATACTTTATCGCGAAGGGCGAAAGCAAAACAAATAAACAAACGAAAATACTATCGATTTGAACCGTTCGCACGAAACAACATCGAATAGTAGCTCTGCAAAAAAAAAAAACAAAAATAAAAATAAAATCCCACTGCTGACCAACCACTGACCAAACCGGCGGATGTCTGGATTTTGATGGAATATTTGATTGCAAGCTATTACACCCAGAGAGAGTCTCTAACCAGTGACCAGTTCTCCGGTGGCCAGTTCTAGTGCCCAAATGTATGTGGTGAATGTGTGTGTTTATCTAAGCACTGTCAGTACTTGGCAACCGTACAGTTATCGTCATCAGCGACAGGCACAACAACGGCGGTGTGGTGGGATTTCGCGCCTTCTCGAAAAAAAAGTCCGATTCGTTATCAAAGCCACCGCTCGCATACCCGACGGCACGGCCAGGACGGACACAATGCGAAGGCACTTTGCTGCTCCATCCACCGTCAGCTGATGGGTGCTGCAACGTTGTGATTTTTAACCGGGAAAAATCAATGGCTGTTGGTGTTATTGTGGGACATACAGCAATTTTGACATTTCGTATAGATGAACCGACCGAGCGGACGGACAGTTCGACCGTTTCTTCAGAGCAGTTGATGAAAGTAACGATTTGGGATAGCGATTGTTGTTTCGATAATATTGCGACTAATGGATCTGAATTGTCCGTGAAACAAACCTAACCTTCATCTTCTGGATTTTGTCTTGCTTTTGCTCAAATATCTATTTCGTATTTTATGTATCCCGTACCAAGATCATTTTTAATGTGGAACACATTTTTGTTTTCTATATAGGGGTGCAAATTAGAAACTCAAGAAAAATACACGTAGTAATGTGGTCAGGTTTTGAACAATTATAGCTCAGTCAATTTGGTATCAATTCTTAATATTATGTCCCCATTTGATTGGAAATATTTCTACGTATTGATTTGAATGTTCATAGCCATGTATTTTTAATTGTATATCATTGAAATGTTGATTAATAGCTAGCAGTGTCCTATTTGTCTGCAAAAAAATATCCGGCATACCGGATTTCCCTGCCATAGTCGACGGTTTTGAAGGAGTAAGCGATATATCAAAGGGAAAGCAGCGCTCTGATTGGTCAAACGATGCAAAAGCGTAGCTGTTAGAAGCACGCGAAGCTATAAATAGAAGCAAAATTATAGCTAACGTTTCAGTCCTACACGTAGCTTGCCAGACGTAGGTTGTTGCTAGACAGCAAGACAAAAAGTGCCATAAAACGATTTGAAGCTTTAATTGATATGCTCTGATCTTGTGGCATGCAAGTTCGGATGAAATTCCATGTTATGTCGATTCGCCTGGGTAAATTTTGAGTGCATAAGATTAATTTCTAATTTATATAAGATGAACTCGATTGATAATGAGAAAAAGTTTATCGCTTCAACTTGGTATAGAAACGCTATAAAAATAACTGCTTGCATACAAAACTTAAACCCAAGCTTGGTGAAAATCGCTTAAATATCGATATCCGTTCGCAAGTATGTACAAACATATAATTGCATACATTTGGGCTATTGATGTAATTTCGTCGGCTACAAAACAAATACAAATCAAGACAAATAGAGTCAATATTCTGGGTTCGCGTGTCCGGTGTTGGTTCCTAATGAAGATCAATCTAAGCAGACTGTCGTGCATTTGGGGATTCAAAAGTCTAACGATTAATTGAAAATGTCGATCATTAGAAGTTTTGGTTGCCTTGTTCCACATCAATGGCTCGAACAACCCCATGGGGCTGATCCTTGTAGTTTTTAGCTATTAAGAAAAATAACGCAATAAAACTAGAAATTTATTAAAATAGATTAGTTAGTTAAATTAAATCTACATTGACGAGCAATTAGTAATCTGATGGGAAAGCCAAAACGTCAACAGATTAAGTGAGAAACATTTGAATAATACACAAGTGTGATATCTTGAGTTAAGTGCTGACTACATTGAGTTTGAGGATAATGAGAGAAGCGTGTGACGTGTGCGGGATGTTGTAAGACAGTGAGTCAGTGCAGGCCGAACAACAGCTACTAGCATTAAGATTGATAACCATGATAAGGTGAATATCATAACGAGCTGTAGCACGCTTGTGAGAAATTCTGGCAACCGAAAGAAGTCTGGTTGCATTGCGGCTGCTGTCAAAATTGTCCACACGCTTATAAAAAGTTACTCAAAGTTTGAGTACTAGTTACTCATTTTGAAATGATACATGGAAACGTCAAAAGTTGAGTAGTTACCATCAATGATAATGAGTAACTCTTACTCTAAATTCGAGTTTAACGCAAGTACTCGGATTTAGGTTACTATTCGATAGATCATTGCAAAAGTCGTGTATTGTGTATGGGATCGTGTATTCATCTGTATCTGTTGCATAAACTGGTTTTTTTTTGTCTGCAAAAACCGGAATGACAAGCTGTGCTCTTGGTTGTGGCATCGACTCAGATATTGTGTCCAGGACGGCTCTGTATAGTGTGTTTTAGAACGGAAACGAATATGCTTAAGTGTGTCATATATGAGTAATAAGTGCCTGATTGGTGCCTGAGCATTACTGTTATGTGTGTTAATGAGCGATTGAGCATTACTCCAAGCGGCCGCCATTCGATATGATATCTCGAAGTTAGAAATCAATTGTAAATGGAATAAAAAATTGACGCAGCAGTGTTATTTTGAATATTGAGTATCAATTACTTAATATTTAAATTCAATATGCTCAGAAAAGGAGCAAATTTGATATACCTTTTGATCAAAAAAGAACCGGAATTTTCATTTTGAAATTCCCGCGCTTGTCCAATCGGTAAACTTTTATTCTCTCAACGTTGGCAACACTTTTATACACATTCTGTCAAATTTTGACGCATATCGTACGATTAGTTTTTGTTTGGCGTCTATACAAAGAAGTTGAAAAATTGTCGTGAAGCGATTTTTATAATGGATGAAAATTTAGAACAACGGGTCGCCTTCGAAGCGCCATTCGGTCTATTGTTGTGCGGTTTCGACGTCATATTCATAGATTCACACCTCATCACCAGTTATGATGCATTCGATGAATGTGGGGTCACTATCTGCGTTGGAAATCATCTCTTTGGCCACATCAACACGACGCTGTTTTTGAATGAAATTCAACTTTTTTGTCACCAGCCGAGAAGCGACGCGTTTCAAACCCAAAACATCAGTTAAAATGTGTTCGGCTGATCCATAAGAGACAGCAATCTCTCTAATCGGTACAGAACGATTTTGCAACACGATTTGCTTCGCCGATTCAATGTTTTCTTCAGTAACAGATGTTGTTGGGCGGCCAGGGATCTCATCATGATCCAAGCTTGTGCCTGTGTTTTTCCTAGACACGATTCACCAAAGGCCTTTTGTAACATTTTCAACGTTTCGCAAAACTTAAACCCATTTGCAACACAAAATTTGATGCACGCACGTTGTTCTAAATTTTCATCCGTTATAAAAATTGCCACACTACATTATAAAAATTCCAATACCACACATTTCAACTTCTATGTATAGACGCCAAACAAAAACTAATCGTACGATATGGGTCAAAATTTGACAGAATGTGTATAAAAGTGTTGCCAACATTGGGAGAATAAAAGTTTACCGATTGGACAAGCGCGAGAATTTTGAAATGAAAATTCCGGTTCTTTTTTTATCATAAGGTATGTCAAATAAAATTACTCATTTTTTGACTCATGTACAAATAAAGTATTACTCAGTAAATGAGTAAATTTTACCCAAACATCGTTTCTAGTGGAAGAACGCAAATTTGAGAAACTAAGGAGTTTCTCTAAATTAGAGTTTTTCCACTTTTTCTGTAGATGAGTGAAATCTTACTCATTTTTGAGTAATTATTTTTAAGCGTGCAGGCGCCATTCTCTCACCGGACGTGTCTTGCTTACTCGCTTTTTCTTCTTTTTTTTGTTCGACATTAGATATTCATCAATCCAGCATGTATATACAAAAAATAAAAGATAATCTTAAGACGAGGTAAATTAGATTGAAACATGGGTATTTTGAGAGTTGATGAATTACATATCTGGGGAACAGATATAGCATAACGGGTAAGTCGAATCCTGTGGCAAATAGCAAGTGTAATTCCTCCTTTCTCGCTGACAACACCAACGCATGTTTTTTTCTTTTACACATATACATCACTGTTCTATACAGTGTGCACGCATTATGAGAGCGCGTGTTTATCTTTCACCACTAGCACCGGATCACTGCAAAATGCTAGAGAAGTGCTCTCAAATCTCAATCCGGGTGCCACACTTAATTTCGTGAGAAAATCTCAAACACAATTGAAACCAGCTTAAATCGCCACTGATCCATCGTGAAGTGCGTTTTCCTTTTTGTGCGGTGTTTGCCGGCTGCATCCTCAGTGTAAGCATGAAACTTACGCAGAATAATTCGTTAAACATATTTCGAAATAAGAGTTTAACAAGCATGGAACAGTTATCAATACGTTCAGCAATTTATCTAATTTTGAATAATATTGTGGTATTTTGTCGTGAATACGACTTACATCACTATGTGGTGCCTTTTCAAAATTTATAAACAAAATGCTCTTATATTTGTTTTACTCGCCTTCTGCGAAATTGTTCATTGTTACAGATCAAAATCTTTGGCATGATGATAATATTTCATCTAACTGATTCCAACTATTTATCATTTTAAAAAATAAATGAATAATATTCAATAAGATCTTTTTCATATGGAATTACAACTGGCTTGAAAAATGTTCACTAAAAATATATAGTTTGTGAAGTGTATATTATATCAGTATATAAAAAGAATAATATTTGACCCTTTTCTCGTGACTTTTGATGGAATCATAGATACTTTTTGTCATTCCTAAATTCGGGTTGAGGACATTCTTTCAGATCGCTAGAGCAAGTGACGCATTGAAAGTTTGCAAAATTAATACAATCAATCAACTAGTACGTGCTATTGCTGAACTAATTTCAAACGAATAAAACATTAAGATTTTTTGTGTTCCAAGCTGCTTTACTGACTTAAAGTTGTTTATTTAAAAATAAAAACCCTATCTGAAACTTCATCTATTTAAAATAACGAATAATCATTCCTTACTGTATTTTTAGGAAAAAATACTTTTTTGATAGAACTTCTGAGAACGATCTTCAGAATGAAAACATTGCATCATACGGAGATTTCCGTATATTTGGCATCGCTGCCGAACAGAGAGCATTGTCAATGTCATGTCATTCGCCGGATCGCACAGAGAGCAAGCCGGTTCAATACTAATTCTGGGGATCTGTTCAAATAGGGTAACAGAGGTATTTTGGCCACTTCATATATTTTGGCCAACCTAAAAAACTTTATGGATTTAATCAATGTGATAAGTGTATATATTTTATCAATTTGAAGCTAATCACTGTAAATTAACTATTGCGGAAGGGTTTTTCAAAGATATTGCAACATTTGGTGGATATTTTCACAAAGTGGGCCAAAATAAAATCAATCCTAAAGTGGGCCAAAATACCTCTGTTACCCTAGTATGCCAAATGCAAAATGAAGTACGAAATTGTCGTGTCTGTTAGGGAGTGCCATAAAAATGACTTAAAAAATAAGAAAAGTTAGATATTGTTTGTTATTAATTGAAGTTACGACAACTAATTTTCTAATTTTTTTGTTTTATCTATTCGATTCGATACGTAGAATAAATAAATGAATGTTTGTTATGATGGGTTCTAACCGTTAGGTCTTTTGTCGAGGTAAGACGTTGCGTAGAAATATTTCCAAGTAGTGGGTGAAATGACATCGAAAATCTGTTCAAAATACGTTGAGCTGTAGTTGTTCGAAAACAGATAACGGTTTTTTTTACTTTTGCACTGCACGAAGACAGCAATAAGAGCGTATTGAAAATAGTTGCCGTCAACAGAAAAACTCGATTTCTGCCGCAAAATTATTAAGCCAGCAAACATCAGATTTATAGCAGAATTTTCATGAAACCCATTTTTTCAATATAGAGTTCAGAAGTAGATACTGCAATATTTCACAAGCTAGCTTGTCTTACAGCCTTCTACGTACAAGATTTATTGAAATCGTAGGTGAAGGTCCGTATCTCCACACCGTTCCTAGAAACTCCTTTCTTACGTAGCGTCATACCGCATTCCCACGTATTGAACCGCATTTATCTCGTTTTATCTCTATTGAGAATTTCTGTATTGCATCCTCTGCCGGTACATCCCTGCGGCAGGTATCCTTTGTATTGCAGCACATCGCTTAGGTTTGCAGTTCTGCGCTGAAAGTCTGTTCCGTAGCAGCAACAGTATTGTCCCTTTCGAACAGCCAACAAAAGAAAAACAGTTTTTCATTCAATTTATTCTATAATATTTGTTTATTTACATTTCTATCTTGTCCACCTTCGGTGGCTTTTACTTCGGCATCATCAGAATAGAAAGGAATATTCACGGAAAAGCGATTGCCTTCTAAATATTTGAAAACAAGTGCTTCAAGCGCATTTGCGGTGTGGTTGTCAGTCGTGGGAAACGGTTCGCAAGCTCATTGTGGTTAAAGCTGCAGCACCCCAGATGACCCGGAGGGAGAGAGAAAATGTTTTCTATCAATAAGACCGTAAAATAAATTCAATAATAGCGACTCCGCCGGGCGACAACGGAAAGAGAAAAAAAAATGCAATTGACATGTTTATTTGGCCGTTTCCTCCTGGATGTCATTAATCATACGTGTCGAAGCACTAATTTAAATGTCACATCAATTCGGTTGTGATGAAAACACCAAAAGCATACCGGCTGCCGACCGGGGAGTTCCAACAGGAACACCAGCCGGTACCATCGGGTCCGGTGTGGAGCCCAATCGGAAGAACCATAATGGCGAATACATTTTATTCAATTTTTTTTTCTCGGCCTTCCTGTACATTCCGGTGGCCCCATGAATTGGTGGCCGAGGCGTGAAAAACTTAACAACGGGAAAACGCACGCCAGGTGTCGAATCATCGTCGTCACCAATAATCCCCGACACCCCCAAACGACGCAGGCATTCTTGTCGCTGCTTTTTTGTTCATCCCTCGATCTCATCAGCTACCCCAATTTATCACCAGAAATCACTATTCGAGTACTGCATCACTCCGCAGCGCAACTGTCATTACCGTTTGCCGGCTTTCCCCTGCAGCAGGCGGTGGATTCTCCGAATAGCATATTGAAAATATTTCCCATAATTTGACACTTGATCACATTCCGCAAGCCGTCATTTTTCATTTCAAAATAATGATAATAATAAAACTCAATAAATACTCGGTGCATGCAACGAAAAGGTGACTGTCGGTAGTGCATTGAAAGTATGTGCGAGCTTTCGGACCGTTTTGGTGGGAGTGAGTGAAACCCCTAGCATGATGCTTGGGACGGTTTTTGGATTGGTATTTTGAGAAAGTATTGGCAACGTGTCAGGTGTGAAAAGGTATTTCTTTTCATGCGTTTAAATTTTCATCAAAATTTTCTCATTTCAATGTTTCAATAATAAGATTTTCATTAGAAAACTACTATTTTGAAAGTTTTCGAAATATGCATGTTCAATTAGATAAAATCGAATACAATATCTTTGCTTCGGCTCATTTTTTTTTTCAAATAAGATTTTTTTTTGGTTCATTTGCTTTAGCTTAACGTGGCCGAATGTCTTGTTGTTAGGGAGAGAGAAAGGGATGCCGTATTACGGGGCGGCATACTCCCCTAGAGTTAGTAAGGGGACATAGGGAGGGTGGGACCTACACAGTATTGAATTGAAATTTGAATACATCATTGGTTTGTGGCATACATCTTTTAGACACATTTTGCGTTCGATGAATCTTCATGTTTTTCAGCTTGTAGCAATGAAGAGATTATTCTGGATTGGGATGCTTTGTTGGTGTGACATTTTTGGGTAGCTTCCAGCAACTCAGTCAGTTCAAGGCAGGTGCATGCTCCGAAGCATCGTTTACACAGCTTCGTCTCATTTTCTTCTATTCATCAGCTCACGTCATGATTAAATATGCAATCCTTAAAATGATGGTAAAGATGAAACTCATCGCTGATCTAAACAAACACACTCATCTACACAGAGCATCACTGAAACCAAATTGTGGCGGTATTGATAATTCTCAGCTTTGATTTCACAGTACCTAACTTTCATTCCGAGTTTTGAAAAGTGAGTACAGAGTTTGGCATTACCGTACTGAGCTACGCTGGTGAGTGTATATTTACACTACAGTGCTGGTACTAAAAACGGGCACCAGCATTGATGTACTAAAACAAAAACCGAAGTGAGAATACAAGCGAGACAGTGTCATAAGAATCTGATGTAATGTGTTGATGTACAAACACATCAAATCACAGCTCACAAATCGTCTCTCAGTGGATTCTAATGTTTGACGTGCGCTCAGCGCTCATCTCATTATGATTGCTTGACACTTTAATGCTGAGGTGATGTTTTCTCTATCCAAATGGTTGCCCAGTTACTCAAATTGCTCAGTGATGCTACTGAAACCGATTAGCAAATGAGTTGAACTCACTGATGATGAAGCACAAAAATGTAACAAGTAATTTGGTTCGAAAGGGATTTTTTTCGCCAATTTGCATTTTATTTTGTTTCATAATTCTTTTCTTCACGTATCATATTTAAAGAAAAAAAAACGTGTGAAATATTTTTGAGTTCTTAACCGTAAAAAAAATTTGTTGGCTGATTTTGTGTGGAATTATTCAGTTGATATTTTAAATGCCGAGTTTAGACAATTTTTTTCAAACTTAAACAACGCTAACGTTACAAATGTAAAATTGACATAACTTTGATTAGTTAAACATAAAGTCAAAGTCTTGACAATACATTCCTCTTGTGGAATTTGGCCTTTCTGTTTCAACAGACTTCGCAGCCGATTCATAGCGTACAAAATCATTGCATGGCTAGTACTACGATCCTACTGACACTAAGAATCCTTCCAGGTCGGGGTTCGAACATACAACAAATGGCTTGTAAGACCAATGCCCTATGCATTGAACCGCTAACTCAGGGTAAAACATTCTAATTGCGAATAATAAAACAATATTTGATAGTTGGAGAGGAAGGTTCGGACATTCGGGATAAGATTAGCAATTGAATCTTGTTAAAATTGGCATGATTAACAATTGCTTTTAGATAACTGATTTTTAACGTTTTGCTTTTTTTTTTTTAATAGAACGCATTACGAAAGACAAATCCGAGCTGGTTCACTCCAAAAATACGTCTCGAGACTCTACTGGCATTTAGTCCACTTGATTCAGCTCATTCCAGGCTCGTTTCTCGGATTTCATTTCGGGAGGAGCCCTGATCAAAAGTAAAATTTTATGTAGCTGATTTATGGCGCGCTTTTGAAACCTCTTGTGTCTTAGTAGCTTAAGTGAAAATTCAAAAGTAGTTAATCGACTGAAAATAATTTCCGACTTCGCATAGAAAGTAACTTGCAACATAAATCTATAATCATATATTCTAAGTGTTAAAAGATAAAAATCGATTTTAAATTGCTCATATCATGCACGGATGAAGATCCTTCCACTTTGCTCATAAACCCATCAGTAAAAAGCATGCTCTCTTAGGAAGATAGTTTTCATGATTTTGATGATGATCCCACCTCATACCGCTACAAAGGTGTGAGCAGAACGAGTTATCTAAATGATAATTAATATTTTAGCACATACATATCTTAACCAGTGAACAGAAGAAAACGATCTGATTAATTTAGCAGGTATAGATTCTTCTTCAAAAGAACGACTGACCACAAAACAACATTCAAATATTTTGGATTTACTATCCAGGGTTAATCGAGAAAATTTCCAACCCGGGAAGATCCTTGATCACATCAGGAATCGAACCCGATATCTTTACCAGTATCAGACAGTAATTTTCATGATTCCTAATCATGACATTGGATTTGTATCCGTGTATAGTCCCATAGTTCGGATGCGATTTTCGGTTCTGGAATTACCGAGTATTGAGTGTGTAAACCTTCAATTTAAAAAGCATTTTTTTATAAAAGACAACATATTCAATTTGATTACAGCGGTTCCGGAAGCACGAAGAAGAGCGACAAAAAGTTTCGAAATAAAACTCACATCCATTGCTCAAACAATCTTCTTAGTAGCGGTTAAAAACTACAAAACAGAGTTTACGAAGATTTCTCAGAGAGAACTAGGAAAATTTTCATAGATTTGTTTGTCAAAGAAACAAATAGATTTCTATTGATATATTATATTATACATTGTAACTCCGTATTCCAGTGCAATGTATACATTTTTGAGAAAATCATTGAAGTCTTGAATGTTACCTACGATGAGTACCAAAACTACATGACCTTTCGCAATCGCAGCAACGGAAACAATCTGGATGCCGTTTCGGTTACACATGTACTAGATTTTCTCTGTTCATTTCTAGAGCACCACAATCCACAAGGCTATGATGCTATATATTTTTAGAATGCACTGCAAAGATCATTAATAAATAGCATGAATTAATTTCTCACCGAAAAGTATCAAAAAACAACAAAATCTCTGACACTATTTTTGAAAATTTTCGATTTTTTCCAAAAAAATATTTTCTGAGATTTCTCCAGATCTGGACATTCCATGCATTCATTAGGCATGAAAATTTTGTTTTCTTTAGTTTTGCGGTTTTTACGCTGATTTCCGAAGTTACGCTGTTTTTTATGCGAATTTCCGAAGGAGCCCGGTTTTTTTGCGCGATTTCTTACGCACTGAGTGTCCTTCGCGTAAAAGAAATATCAGTGTAAATAGCAAACAAAGACCTAAGTAACAGCGAATTTTACCATCATATCAGGACTTGTTATTATGTGGTATTTTGTTATTACCTGTTTTTGCAATACTTGATATTTTTTACGTTGCACTAAAGCAACCAATAAATAGTAATAATAACTGCTTAACATCAAAATTAGTTATTAGTTGTTGCAATTGTATTAAGTACAACTGATACAATAGTTTCATCTTCTAATGTAAAGCAATTTAGTGAACTATTATTATTCTAATTTGTCTTCTAGAAATATTTCACTCTTTGTTTGATAATACAATGACAGAATTTGCTACATGCTTGTTATTTTCTCATGCAAATTTAATTCTTACTTTTGATATTATATCTCTCATTTCAAGCAAAATAATATTAAGTTTTACCATTTAGCTATTTGATCTTAACAATAAAGTTTCCTATTGGTTTGCAAGTCACTTCTACCAGGAATGCGTTGATAGCCATCCAAACTTACTTCGGCGGTTCCCGATTTCAGGTTCCAGATGTAGCGGTCGAAAACTTCAAAATGAATTTCACATGGAATTCGTTCTGTTGTGGAACAAATAAGCGCAAGTTGATCGTAATAGTTCGAGTCAGCCAAATTGGGTGAATAAGGTGGATGGGGAAACATTTTTTTCGGTATTCAACCGCTTCAAAAATTCACACTCACACTATGGTTTAATTTTGGAACCTTGTATACCGTGACAATCCTAGAAAATTGACGTCCGACCTGATAGATTGAGCCACTCTAGGCCTGTAGGTCTGTTCTCTAGTGTGTAGTAATGGATCCAGGTTTTGTAAAAAAATTCCAACCTGTACCAAAAGTCCAACCAAATCTGCATCAACATAGCCGAACAAGCTTCCGAAGTGCGCTCGCAGTCGTCTTTCTAGTTCTGAGTATGCATCACGGCATCCAGTGGAAATCTTTTTCAACTGCAGAATTTTACTCAAACTATTGTAAGTCCCCTTAGTACTAATCCTTGTTGCATCACTTCCTTTCCAGCCATGCAGTTTTCACAGTCGAACTACGATCATCACGAGACCACAATTTCATGGTTCAATTTAAAGGAGCCCTAGACTCATAATAACATATCATAACTTTTGTTTGGTATTCTCCGCAGTTTGGCTCTAAAAAATGTTTCTTTTAAAAACCAACCAAAATCTTCTTTAAATTTTATAATATGTAAAAAAAACTAATGAGTAAATAGTATATAGGTATCCGATTACGGGAGGCGATTCCGAACCTAATCCGACCTAAACCGCGCAGGGCTTATGCAACCGAATCCATCATACATTTTCTCCACTATCACTAAGAACGATAAAATCCATCAATCCGTGGAGTCAAGCAAGGCATCAACGAACAATCCGCGTGAAACGAAAATACACACAATCGGTGGCAGATGCGGATGTTTATCTGCATATTTATACACATCCATATAAATTGCTGAATCGTGCTCATCCCGCCCACACCCAAAGTATCCTTTCGCATCAACATGCTTTTCAATTGTACGTTGTATACACGGATGCATAAAGGTAGATAGATACGGTTAGGTGATGGTGAGATGACCGAGGCTCGATGGACGGATGGATGGACGGACGAACGGAAGGTCGGATTCGCCAGCCAATCGGTTGATGTCGAAAGTATAAGCATACCGGAGATGGTGCAAAATAAAAATGCAATTTTGGTGCATCGCAGAAGCCACTCGTTGCGTCTCCCACCGTGCTCCAACTTCCACTGCAACTTCCCAATTCGGTGCTGTGGGTAGAAAACTGCGATGATTTCCACAACTTTGCGGGGAGTTCGACGGGGACATGTTTCGAGGAGGAAAATTGAAAAATGAATGGATAGCGACGGTTCAAATATTTTATTATGGCTTACCAAATTTTTGATGAGCTTTTTTTCATTCAAACACAACATTATTTTTTCTGTACTGTGTTTTTTTGTTGTTGTTCCCGTAAATTCTGTATACTCGAGCAGGAATGCTGGTGCGAGAAATATAAAAAAAGCATGCAAACGGCGATGGAACAGAAATATAACGCGCCACATAGAGATAAGCTCAGCTAACCGAGTGCTAGCGGAAAGCGATCTGTTGGCATCCCTTTGTGAACTGCGTACGGGTGTTTGTGTGTGCGCATTGCTTTTTCCAACTTCTATCGTTTGTGTTCGTCATTTTTTTGTTGTTGTTGCTACTGAACTGACAGGCCAACGAAAAAAAAAACGTGTGCGTGTATCGCAGTCAGGATAATGTTTCCAAATTCAGCACGTCAAAAAGGAAACTTCTGGTGGTAGCATTCACTACAGTCAGTGTGCCATCATCCCACCCACCCTCTGGTGCCCGTTTCCCTCCCCCCACCTCTCCCCCTTTTCCAACAAGCCGCGATCGTGGCCTGGCAACACGTCAAATGACGAGAGAACTGCCGGCGCTCAATATTGCATGTTCACTTCCGAATTTTCACTGCTGAAACGTGTTGGCGGTACTCGTTCGAATCGACAAACAAATCGTGATGCTGTTTGAAGAGAAAAAAAAATACGCAAAACGCACTGTTTGTGTGGAGTTTAATGTTTTGTTAGGTCATTTTGTTCTTATTTAGTTCCGGTTAATCAAACGAGTTCCAGGTAAATATGTGCGTTGCTGCTGCGATGGATTTCAGTATGGAGAGTAATATACTTTTTAATTACCCGTTTATTTTTTTCATCAAAGTTGGCTGCGGGATCAAAGAAGTAGGTTAATTCGTGCCACCTGAAAATGTGAACTGCTGCTTTTCGTTACAACAAAGTACGATGTTTGAATAAATTGATAGCCTGAAAATTACGAAGTCTAAGTTGAACTTATTTATTATTCACAAATATTTGTCTTCCTAAAAGGGCGTTCACAACATACGAGAAGCACCTGCTGGGACAATATGGTATTGATATTCTACGGAACTGAACAGATCACAGGCCCGTACCCAGGATTTCATTTCGGGAGGGGCCCAAAGATTAAAACAAAAATGTTACTGAAGATTGCTTATGTACCTAATTCTCGGTGTGCCTTTTACTGCTGTTTTTAACATATACTTTAAACCTTTCCACTGGAACTGATATTGTATTAAATTTCATTACGTTTACTGTCTTGTTATTTCTGTAACACATGTTTGAGACGTTCTAAGGCTGTCAACCATTTCGTGGTTAATTTTAACTTTTGGTTGAAATCTGACCCTCGAGTGGTTATTTTGATGTTGTCAAAAATAACCCTGCTCGAAAGCATGGTTGTTTTTGACAGATCGATGGTTATTTCCCAACACTGAAAAAAATCTTGCAAGAAAATTCTAATATTAATTCTTTAGTCAAAGTTATTTCCAGTGCAAAATAATCCCAAATAACTTTTCATCCGTCAAATTTGAAAATGGGCCGTAGTTTTAGTTAAATTTAACTACTTGACACAAATTTTTGTGTCAGATTTCAACCAAAAGTTAAAATTAACCGCGAAATGGTTCATAGCCTAAATAGTCATATGTCTTTGATTTCGGGAGGGGCCAGGGCCCCTCGGGCCCCCCCTCTGGGTACGTGACTGACAGATCATGAAAATACCTATACGGAAGAGTTTGACGGGTCACTATCTTTCCGTTCAGAAGACCGCATATTCTCTGTTTTTTATTTTTCTTTGGATTTTTCGTTGGAAATTTGTCAGTAATTTATCTCCATCAATTGAACTAATATGGAGGCGCTTGATTACCCACGGTTGTCTAACACGGTGAGTATCGTGTTCTAAGTAAGTCTGGGTTTCGAAAGAGATCGACTGCTAAGATACTTTGGCGAATTTTTTCACAAGAAGATTCATATTTCGTGTTAAGATTATGCTTTGAGCCAGAGGTGGAAATAAGCCCATTTTGCGCATGAATATGTGAATCAAGATTTCCGATTGTAAATCAAAAAACCGAACACTGTGAATTAAAAAATTTAAATTATGGGAAATAAAATTGAAGACCTTTTTAAATTCTAAGTATTCTAAGTATTACTATATCTATAATAAATATGTGATATGAAAAGATAATACTGACTATTTTTATTTACCGTGAATCAGAAAATTTGCTTATTTCCCCCCCCTGCTTTGAGCTGCAACCATCAACGGAACATAGGCCAGCATTTCATTCAAAAATTGGTGGACATGAAAATCGAACTGTATATTTTTTATTTTGTTTAGAGTCTAGACGTTTCAATCTTAAGGTCAATCGCCTTTTTCGGGCCAGAAAAACTTTCTGACTCTATGTGTGGGGTTGGGAATCGAACCCAGACGGGTTGCGTGAAAGGTATCGACTTCCCCATCTCGCTATACCCGTCCCCAATATGGAAAAATGTTCCATTTGACGAAGAGTTTCACTCGAAATTATATCGTGAGAAGGGAAGCGTTACGTTAAATTACAGAAGCTAGAAAGCGTAGCATACTATAATTTTCTTAAATTGAGGGTTACAAATCATCAGAATTATTTTATGGAAGTTATGAACCTTTATAAGGCTTAGATTCTTGCGGTAAACGTGTTACGGTGCGTTACTGTTAAGGAAGCTATAAGTGTTACGAAGTGTTATATATGTAGCTCTTTTATAAGTTATAGATTTTACGAAGCCTAACATGCGTTACTTTTTTTGAAGCTATAGGCCTTACGAATCGTTACATGCATTACTGTCTTGTAAATTATAGACGTTACGAAGCGTTACATGCGTTACTTTTTGGTAAGTTATAGGCATTACGAAACGTTATATGCGTTACATTTTTGTGAATCATAAGCGTTACGAAGCGTTACATGCTTTACTTTTTTGTAAATTATAGACGTTACGAAACGTTACATGCGTTACTTTTTTGTGAGTTATAGGCATTACGAAACGTTACATGCGTTACTTTTTTGTGAGTTGAAGGCGTTACATTTAGTAAATTATAAGCATTACAGACCGTTACGAAGCGTTTTTGTAAGTAAAAGCGTTACGAAGTGTTACATGCGTTACTTTTTAGTCAATTATAGGCATCACGAAGCGTTACTTTTTATTTAAAGGCGTTACGAAGCGTTACATGCGTTACTTTTTTTGTAAGCTACATTGTTACATTGCGTTACATGCGTTACTTCTTATAAGTTTTGAACGATATGAAATGTTACATGCGTCACTTTTTTGTGAATCATAAGCGTTACGAAGCGTTACATGCGTTACTTTTTTGTAAATTATAGATGTTACGAAACGTTACATGCGTTACTTTTTTGTGAGTTAAAGGCGTTACGAAGCGTTGCATGCGTTACTTTTTATTAGTTACAGGCGTTACGAAGTGTTACATGCGTTACATTTTCGTGGACTGAAGGCGTTACATGCGTTGCTTTTTGGTAAGTTATAAGCGTTACGAATCGTTACATCCGTCACTATTTTTTAAATTATAATCATTACAGACCGTTACGAAGCGTTACTTTCTGTAAGTAAAAGTGTTACGAAGTGTTATATGCGTTACTTTTTAGTCAATTATAGGCGTTACGAAGCGTTACTTTTTTAATTTAAAAGCGTTACGAAGCGTTACTTTTTTGTAAGCTACATTGTTACATTGTTACATTGTTACATTGCGTTACATGTGTTACTTCTTATAAGTTTTGAAGGATATGAAATGTTACATGCGTTACTTTTCAGTAAATTGTAGGCGTTACGAAGAGTTACATGTATCACTTTTTTGTGAATTATAGGCATTACAAAGCGTTACATGCGTTACTTTTTTGTAAGTTAAGGGCGTAACGAAACGTTACATACATTATTTTTTTTGCGAATTATAGACATTACGAAACGTTACATACGTTACTTTTTTGTGAATCATATGCGTTACGAAGTGTTACATGCTCTACGTTTTTGTAAATTATAGACGTTACGAAACGGTGCATTCGTTACTTTTTTGTGAGTTATAGGCATTACGAAGTGTTACATGCGTTACATTTTCGTGAGTTGAAGGCGTTACATGCGTTTCTTTTTGGTAAGTTATAAGCGTTACGAATCGTTATATCCGTTACTATTTAGTAAATTATAAGCATTACAGACCGTTACGAAACGTTACTTTTTGTAAGTAAAAGCGTTACGAGATGTTACTTGCGTTACTTTTCAGTCAATTATAGGCGTTACGAAGGGTTTCTTTTTTATAATTTAAAGGCGTTACGAAGCGTTACATGCGTTACTTTTTTGAAAGCTACATTGTTACATTGCGTTACATGTGTTACTTCTTGTAAGTTTTGAACGATAAGAAATGTTACATGCGTTCATTTTTAGTAAATTGTAGGCGTTACGAAGAGTTACATGTATTACTTTTTTGTGAGTTATAGGCATTACGAAACATTAATGCAAAAACTCAAATACATACGTTAATTTTTTGTGAATCATAGGCGTTACGAAGCGTTACATGTTTTACTTTGTACATTATAGACCTTACGAAACGTTACATGCGTTACTTTTTTATGAGTTCACGTTATAAGCGACGTTATAAGCGTTACATGATTTACCTTTTATAAGTTTTGGGAGTTACAAAGCGTTATTTGCGTGACATTTTTGTGAGCTATAGGTGTTACGAAGCGTTACATGCGTTACATGAGTTACAGATGTTAGAAAGCGTTACTCGTTTTTAAATTACAAACGTTACGATGCGTTATAAACGTTATTTTTTAGACAGTTAAAGACGTTACGGAGTGTTATCTTATGTGAGTTACGAGTGTTACGAAGCGTTATTTTTTGTAAGTTATAGGCGTTACGAAAAGTGACATGCGTTAGTTTTTTTAGAATTGTAGGCGTAACGTGCGTTACTTTTTTGTAAGTTAGAAGCATTACGATGCGTTACTTCAAATAAGTTTTGGGTGTTACGAAGCATTACATGCGTTACTCTCTTGCAATTTATAGGCGTTACAAATCATTAAATGCGTTACTTTTTTTGCATGTTTTGTCACGTACCCAGAAGGGGGGGGGGGGACGAGGGGCCCTGGCCTCTTCCGAAATCAGAAACAGAAACGACACAGTGACTTTTTTGTGATGCATTGGTAGCTCTTGTAATGCTTATGACTGGTCTTCACTCCAGATGCGGCAATCTTGCTTATTGATGTCTCATTTAACCAGAAATGAGATTCGTCGCCGAACACAATTTTTCGATAAAAAAATGGATCTTCCTCCAACTTTTCCAGAACCTATTCATGATTAAATTGTAGACCAAACGACGATTCATGATCAAATTATAGACCAAACTAAACAAGTTTGACAATGCCACAAGGCACGATTGACTCGCGATCTGACAAAAACAGTGTTGCCAAAACGATACCAGCATTTCTGCAATCACCCTTTAGTTATGGAAGGTTGTGGCTGAAAACTCAAATTTGACCTGGACAATTTTTGATAGTGATATATTTTCTCGCAGTATTTTATGGTTTCGGTTTGGAAGAGAACAAACGCGTGTTTGTTCGATTGATGGTTTAATCAGGTGATATTTTTCCAATATTAGGGGAGACTGAGGCCATTTAATAAAAGTAACCGAAGTGAAATTTATACTGTAGGTGTCATTTGGTACCATATACGATTGACGAAAGTTGTGATTTGTTTCCTTGAAAATTGAAGTCTTCATAGCTCATAGAGTAATGCTGACAAATTACCAAATTGCCTCAGTCTCCCCTACTGTTTCCTATTAGAACAGAACGTGAAACAATAAATGTTTGCGAGTTACGAAAATAAATCGTTTCATGCATTTTTTTTAGCAGGAAATCCGTATTAATGCAAAACATGATAAAATTTCAACGCATTCTTGATAGCCGGCTACTCAAAGGACCAATCAACTATTGAATTTTGCTTACGTTTCGTCCTAGACTCATCAGTGCATAGCAGTTCAAATTGAACTACTTAATGCAAAACTCGATAGTTCAATTGGAACCGCGTTACCGCCGACGTAAAGTTTTATTTTTTTTACACTACTTAGCGGTTCATATTGAACTGCCGAGTTTCAAGTTTAATTTGAACTGCTATGCGCTGATGAGTCTAAGACGAAACGTAAACATAATTCAAAACGGTTATGTGCGTTAGGCACAAAATTAGGCTTACACTTGAATGATCAATAAACTATTGCTTCCTGTAATGCACGTGGGAACGAAGAAGATTCCTCGAGCGGTCTCTAATGCTCTAATGCTAGTGTATTTTTGGGGATGATACGAAACATGACTATTCTAATTCAAGCAATTTGAAATTTACAACCACAGTGATTTATATGAAATCCGATACATGACAGTAGTTCAAATTAATGTACCTACAAACAGAGATCAGTGAAGAGGAAAATCGTAAATCTGGCAACGAAATAAACATAAAAAAATTTCTGGCACCGCTTGCTTACGAAGCTGCGCTTGCTTTTGTGTGCGAGTGACTTTTTGAATGTTCGCGTTTATTTGCTTGTGCAATATCTCATTCGTAGCAAACAATGAAGAGTATCTATAAGTTTTGCTCAAATTCAGAGAGAAAATAGCACGAAGCATATCGACCGTCCCACGACAAAAGGGCCTAACTGCAAATGACAGTTTCTCTTTGTTTACTTTTTCTTTCACGATTTACCGAACTGATTTTATATTTGACGCTCAACTTTTCACAAAATATTTAAGGTAAAACTACAAGCTTTCGATTTAAATTGGAAACTTTAGAGAATTTGCAATAATGGCTCCGTTATAATCAAAAGAGAAAGTAAACAAAGATAGGCTCTCATTTGCAGTTAGGCCCTTTTGTCGTGGGACTATCGATTTGTAAATTATTTCCCGTTTCTTTTAAATATCATATACTTACTATTTTATGCCAATACTCAGTAACAAGGCAATTTTGAACATGGAGATTGTTCAAAATCTCTGGTTGTAGGATCACTAATTAAAATCACTAATTCTGAAGAATCGATTGTAAATCGATAGCAAGTCATCAAAGTGTTGGTGCATAGTAATTTCAATCTTTGTTTTGATGATTTTAATACAGATTTAAGAACATGAAAATTCACTAAAATTGTCCAACACGAGTTGAACGTCGGATTCCAGAGCACGAATCAGAAACGTTGCAGTTCTAGTTAAGTTCTACGTTCAATACTATTGTTTCGGAAATGAGGCAAAAAAACTTCTAATCCTTAAACTTATGCATGGAAGTCAAAAGGATCCATGAATGGAAATCGGTTCACATTGTTCCCTTTGAGCGGAACACAAAAGAGAATGTCGTCCCGGGAAGCCATACAAGAATTTCTTTAAGAAAAAAAATAAACCGTCCAAGACTTCTTTGCGGTACAAACAGAATCCAGTCGCAAACGAAACAGAAAAAAAAATTAGGTGACAATTGTTTCCATTGAGCCAAAACCGATCAGACCATAACGAATCGAATTATGAACCGGGCAGATTTTGACATTTCAATTTTGGCGATTCTTAGCCGGTGATTGTTCTGCACAAATCTACCTGCCAGGGCCCGTAACGAAGTTTGTTGGCAGCTTTGTGATGCAATATGATTCGATTAGTTCCGCAATTGGTTAGCTCAACGAGGCCAGGAAGTTTGTCGTCGTCGTCATCGTCGTTGAGATGAGGTGAGGCGAGGGACCATCATCGACCGTCGTACGACCGGGCATTTTCGGTGGCACCTTTTAGTGTACATTTTGACCGTTCGTCCCTAGGTTTTGGCCGTTGCCAAGCTCTCTGCGGTAGCAAAGTGACCATCATGACACGCTGGACGACGAGAAGAACCGCCAGACAGCCGAACAAAATCGGATACAAAAGAAAACCCCAGAATTCGGCCAGCGAAGGGAAAATTTTAATTAACAAACATGCAGAAAAATAAAAAATATAAAAGGCTCAAAATGAAGCCACCCGTCACACAGCCGGACTCGAAGCATTCCAATCCGCCTAGGGTTCCGCCCCCCCCTCCTCCCCTCGGCACCGATTGCCACTTCCGTTTTTCGCTGCTGATGCCTTCGAATGTTTGGGATATCAGATGTGGATATTCCGGCTATCGGTTGAGGATGAACAGTCATCCGGGTCCGTTCGTTCGTTCGTTTGTTATTTTTTTTTCTCATTTCATCCTCGCATCGCTCTATCCGAATGGCGGTCACGATATGGTTTTGCAAATCTGCATTCGGTGCCACCACCCGAGCCGGAACCACGGGGACCACCTATCAAGCTGCCGGCAACAGCAGGGAGAACTTGCTCGATTGTACATTTATTGGCTATCTGTCAGTGCGACTCGTTTTTTTTATGAACACCGCAAAATATTTGCCTCAATATTAATTGAAATTTTTTCGAATCGATTTTTCGCAGCCTCCAATCCCTGACACTCTGAAACACGCACCCCAAAACGCACAAGTACAATTATGTGGATGTTCGCTCGCAGCTGCAACGCTCTCCGGGTGCATCGTTTCCGCGTCATGTTTGGCAAGGGTAGTGATTTTCTTGTCGATTTGATCAAGTCCCAACCCGACTGGGCTGGGATTTTCGATTCCGTGGGAGTTTATTTTCATTGTATTGTGTACTGTCATTGTGCGTTTACGCGTTATTGATTCGTGATAACACAAATTGTGACCATGATTGTTACACCACTGTGTTCGGGACGGCCGGCCGTTACTCGGTCATCCGGAAAACAAGCCGACCGGACCTGTGTACTGATAATCGGATATTGACATGCACGCAGTCAGACTGGCACAGGCGACAGCTCGGGATAGACTCGATAGACGCCACAAATCGATGCTAGCGAATGGATGGTAGTAGCGATACAAAACGTCCATAGAAACGGGGCACACTTCATCAAAAGACCCGCACAATTCAGGTGTAGGTATCACCTACCCTGCACGGATCGAAGGAACACGCAACAATCAAATGTCTGTGTCGGATTGAACAGAGAACAAACAAAAAAAAGTACACTACTATTGAATATTGACGCTGTTAGTTTTTCGGTTTCGGAATGCCAGTAGTCGCGCCGCTCCGTAGAGGGATTTATCCCGGCGGACTCGAAACGTTCTCTTCGGTGCCTCCTCGACCGATTACGGTAGAACCGAAGCTGCACCGACGATTAGTGGAGTGAGGTTTCCCGCATATTTCGCCCAAATATGGCAATCAACTCATTCATAGTGGATGATTTGGCCACTGCTCTTCTGCAGCCGGGCGAACCAGTGAATCAATCCTTGTTCGTTGTGCCGTGGAAAGTGTTTGCCCTGGAACTGAGGGAATTTTTCCGGTCAACCAATCTGCATTGTTGAGTGATGTTTGATTTTAGGGCGACTCAACTGCGCTTTGCGATTGTCTTCGAGAAAATAAAATCAATACACGGAATACGATGAAGTAAGCGAGATATTAACCTTTAGACCATTGAATCTAAACTTTAAGCGAATGAGATAAAAGCTGTGGTTGAACAGAGTCGTATATTATTATTTGAACTCTTAAGTTCTTCATTTCCGGAATTGAAAGTGCTGTCCCTATACTAAAGAATAAGTTAGCAAAACAGCAAAATAATAGCAAATCAGTTCCGCGACTGACACATAGATGGGGTTGCTAACATTTTTGTTTTGTTTCAATTATAGAGGTTTTAAGCTTAAGGTCATTCGCATTTTTGGGAAAGGAAAAACTTTATGATCCTATGTGCGGGGTTGGGAATTGAACACAGGTGGTCTGAGTGAAAGGAATTATTTTTCACCAACCTTCAAAAGGTACCTGTAAAAACTTCATGCCATTTTGATGTTTGGTCCCCAAATGACAGTGACTCATCACTTGATACTAGTTTTGATACTCTCAAAACGAAGGGCTTGAAACCATTTCCTGTGTTGATTACCCATTGATTTTTGACAAGCAATGGGTCGATGGATATGCTGCGGTGATTTTGTTCCATTCTTGTTTCACTTCGTAAACCGTGAGAAAACTTCATCGAATCGTTTTTAAAAATCGTACATTGAAATGACGTGAGATAGTTGACATTTGAAAGATATCCTACAGCAGTACATATTTCACATGAACATTAGTCTATCAGTAAGCTGTTGTCAAAGTAGTTACCGCATTTGCTTACGGCGGACCAAAAATGACTATGCGTCTTCGATTCCCAGCGTTGTTTGAAGCTGTTTCGCCGAAATAAACCACAGTTTTTCGTTGCATCGATATGTGACAATGGACGAAACCCGGATCCATCACTACACTCTGGAGTCAAAGGGATCGTCAACCGAGTAGACTGCAGTCGTTGAGAATCGCCCAAAGCGTCCAAAAACACAAAAGTGTGTCAGTATGGTTACAACCTCAATATTTTGCGGTGCTGATGGTATTTTGTTAATCGATTATCTTGAAAAAGGTTTGTCTATCAAAAGTGAAAGTTACACTGGCCAATTCTTGCGTTTAAAGAGCGAAATCGTCGAGAAATGACACCGATTGAAAAAAAATCTTTCGCCAAGACAATGCAGCATGTCACACGTCGCTCGCTACTCTTGCGAAATTGCATGAATTATGTTTCGAATTGCTGCCGCACCCACCAAATTCATCGGATATGGACTCCAGCGACTACTACCTGGTTTCCCTAAAAAAAACCTTTTTTAATCCACCTAGTGGTGTAATGTTATGCCTTTGTCATGTTTTTTTTGCCCACCACACACCAAAGAGCTTCAATTTGTGAAGCACCCTGGTAGTGGACACAAACTAATCTCAGCTCAAAAAAAAAAAAATAATCTGGCAAAATACTACTAAAAGAAAGTCTTGCGTTACAATACGCTGAGATGTTTGTATTTTCATGATGTGCAATTAAACATTATTAATAATATTGCGGAATCCCAGTGGAATTGATTTCCTTTTAAGGGATCCACAATGATACAGGCTAACTAAAAAAAAGAATGAATTACTGTTGACAGTTTGTAAAACAAGGAATACATTAAGGAACTACATTAATTAAATATCTCGTTCAGTCTATGCTTAAAATGATACTTCAGTCTAGCCCCGAATAAGGGCCGGCTGGATGTTCTTTGAATGTCAAGTGGAAGTGCGTTATATTTTATTGGTCCAACAAAAAGAATCTTTCTTTGACCAATGTTTGTGACTGCTCGAACGCGAAGCAGGTTGTTACTACGACGTGTAGTTCGAGAGTGAGTTAAAGTTGGAAACTGTAAATTATGGTGAGTTGAGGTGTTGTGTAGGATATCATGAACGAACAGTAATGTTTGAACATCACATAAGTATGCTAGAGGTAAGATGTTATGGGTATTATTGGAGTATAACAATAAGCTTGAAAACAGTAGGGGTTTATTAAAGATGATTTTTAAACACCTGTTTTGTAGAGTTTGAATTTTTTTTAGATGAGAGCTAGAGATGTTACTTATATTTAAAAAAAAAAACATCACTACAAGGTTTTGTCAAATTTGAATAAAATCATAAACTTTCTTTGGATACAAACTGCCATAACCTTTTCAATTTGTCAGTTATGTCAATTAATATAGATTTAAATGTAGCAACCCTGCACGCTAAGCAAATTCAACCAAGCACGCTGCATAATTTTGTGCGACAGTTTGAATACTCATCGTCCTATAATTTCGGAACAGGAACACTGAGAACTTTAATTTGAATCATGATTTGTGAAGTTGTTGCTGAGAAGTAAAAGAGTTTCATTTCTGGAGCTTTTCTTCACTATTACCGGCGCTTTCGTAAATCGGGGACTAGTAGTGCTAAAGTAGATTTATATAGCCACTAGCTAACAAAGTTTGTCCGCTAGATGAATTTACCAGTAAGTTTTATAAAAATTTGCACCTCGCCATCACTTTTCTCATAGATTTGGAATTCCGGAATCGGAAGTCGGATAAAGATAAAATTTAATAGCAAGCTATGGGACCAAAAGACCTTTCTTTTGAATCTAGGTTTGTGAGAATCAGTTACGCCATCTCTTAGAAAATTGAGTGACATTTTTTTTCGTTATCTGGTGCATATTACTCTCTTATTCCGGAACTGGAAGTCGGATCGGGAAAAAATTCAATAGCGATCTATGGGACCATAAGACCTTTCATTGGAATAGGAGTTTCAGCCATCTCAGAGGAGGTTCAGCCATCTCAGAGAAAATCGAGTGACATTAGTTGTCACACAAACATACATACATATACACACAGACATTTTGTGATCTCGACGAACTGAGTCGAATGGTACATGACAGTTGTAAAGTCAGTTGTAAAGTTGGTTTTCACAGCGATCGCATAGCCTTTCTATATGAGAAAGGAGAAAAAAAACAATGAAAAAAAATTATTGTGAAATGAAATTTCTCGTAACCTTTTCAACAAAATCATGCCTTTCTTCAACAAATAAATATACTCGAATGAAACTTTCATAAACTTCAGGTACTACAATAAACTTAAGCTTCTTTTGTTGTGAATACGACTTACTTTACTATGAGGCGCCTTTTCAATATTTACCCTCTGAGAGAGTGATAAGATTTTGATGATCATAATTTTACGATAAAATTTTCAGTTGTATGACATAATCTCAAATAATTCAAGATGAAACTTTAATAAAATGTTTGATATCAACGAGTAACAAAGAGGAAAACTGATGACACGTGTTTGCCTTTCTCGTATTTTGAAAGCTCATAGCTCAGTGATCTGTAGCATGATTTATATAATCTAACTAGCAATAGATTCGAAATTTTTCAACTTGCAACAACATTGAAGTGTTTCAATAACAATGCCCAAAATGGATTGTTTCATCTTCTTTGGAATCCAATTGGAAATCACAATGAATTCCGTGTAAAATTTCGGACAAGTTTACCGAGTGTAGACGCCAAGAGCCATTTCAGTTCTGTCTAATGCAGATTCTGTTGGTCGTGACAATTCAAGGCACTATTCAGTCCAACAGATCATCATTTAGAATTAATTGAATTTTGTCCATTTTCTTCTACCAAAAGGATCAGATTCATCAAGATGGAAGTTGAAAAAGTTTGCACCGTTACGTTAACACATTCAATTACGACGGCAATGAAAAATTAAAGTATTGATGCATAACACATCTTTATACTAGTATAGCGGCCCTTACACGTGACAATATTATTGCCAATCCAAAGTATTGTCAATGCCGTCATTTTCTTTTTTATCAAATTGACTTGGTAACTTGTGTCCGTATTTTTCGAAAAAAATCTACCGTTTGGAGCTTTAAACAGTATTGTGGAATAGATGAACAGTTTAGATTTTTTGACAATATTTTCATCTAGCGGATGAAGTTTCCGCTACACGATCAATACTATTGTCAATACTCCTTGTAATATTGACTTGAGTAAGAGCCGCTTATGGGTGTCGTTTCGAAATATGCCGTGCGAAACAGGGTTGCCACACAAACAGAAATAACACAAATTTTAATGTAGCGAATGGAAATAATTTTTAACACCGCACTTGTTTAAAAAGTGTTTTTTGTAAATATATTGCATGTTTCTAAGCGGATTAAGAAAAAATTCTCGTAAAAAACGCCGATGATAGTTGTGGAGTACTTCAACTATCTATGAATCAAAACAAGTTAAAATCAAATTCAGTGTTAATGAATGCCGATAATTTGTCAGAGAACGGCTCGATATCTCTCTACATTGAATACAACATCGTCAATCTGGTAGATGATGCTACAAGAACTCGCTGCCTTTCAATGCATGAACCGTGAGAGAATTTTTCTACATTTCTTCGCTTCACCTCATACTCTGAGTATTTCATGGCCCTTACCAAAAAAAGATACAGTTTTGCAATGACCGGTGCTGTGTGAAATTTACCAAGAGAGAATCGCAAGTTGACAATTATCGCAGAAAATCGATTCTAGGTTACAATATTTCAAAAACCTTGTGTGGAGCATTCACATACACTTCAAAGTCAGCGGTAATAGTAAAATGATTCTATCGCAATTATCCACTGCCCCCACCTGCACTGCCACTGCCCCCACTGAACCGGTTCGCAAAACGAGAATGAGTGACCGTTTGTTGCCTCAGAGCAAATCCCCACAGCAGCGTGCTAATCCGTGATGCTCAGACGGGTCTTCAAGAGAGAAATTCGCTCTCACACTAGTGTCCATGTTCTATGTTAAATGAACCATTCCGGTTTTTTGTTGCTGAGATAATATCCGTCTCTCTTTGATGGCACTGATTGAATCGTGTGAACATTTGCAAAGGATTTACCCCAAAAGAAATTCCGTGTGAGAATATTGTCTTTGGTAGGTAAATGCTAGCTGTATCTAGAGTCAGGCCCGTACCCAGGATTTGGTTTCGGGAGGGTCCTAGAATGAAAAAAATTGTTACTGAAGATTGCTTAAGTAAATAATTTCCGGTGCGCCATTTCAATCCCACAAGTTAAAGACCTTCTAAATGTTCATTTCTAGAGCACAAAAATCCACAAGACTTGTGATGGATTTTGAGAAGTGGTCCGAGATAGATTTTGATTCGTGGAGAACGGAAAGCATCTCCTTAATTTGTAAGCAATATGACGGTTGATGGCCATACAAATTTACTTTAGCTATACAGGTTTTGGTATCAGGTTCCGGAAGTAGCGGTCTAAAATTCCAAAACGTAAAACTCACATCGATTTCGCAGAGATGACTAAAGGTTTAGGGAATAGATAACAGTTCGAGGAGGCCAAATCAGGTGAACAAGGTGGATGGGCAAGTAATTGGAGCACTAAACCGTTGATTTTAGCTATGGCAGCGATGCTCATGTACTTCATGTAAGGTCCTTTCACAGCGATTTCGGTCTTTAATCAATTTATTACTTCAAAAGTATACAGAAGTATGACAATCCCAGAGAACCGGCATCATGATCTTTCTGACCAACTGTGCTTCCCTTCCAGGCACCCATGCCGCGACGACTTCGGTCCATTGTCGGGTAATCATTTATTTCTCTGGCGTATAATAATGGATCCAGCCAAACATGTACTCGAAGTGCACTTGCGCTCATCTTTTTAGTCCTAAATAAGTATGTGCGAGATCCAGTGCCAGGATATCTTTATAATTTGCCGAATCTTGCTCAACTATGTTAAGCTCGCGCACTTTTTCTTTCCAGTCATCCAGAACAAATAAGTATCTTATTATTATTGACGTATATTTTGCTCCGAATTTAATTTCCATTTTATTTAGTTTTGACACTGTTCGCTTCGTATCAAACATTTTCTGGTTTCTGTTTTTGATTTCTGGAGGGCCCAGGGCCCCTCAGGCCCTCCCTCTGGGTGCGTGAGAGTTTGACCCTGGACCATGTGTATTGTCATTACGAATGCAATCTTTAGAGGGAACTATTTTCTACATGATTTTGCATCATGTTTTTGGAGATTGCGTTCATCTTATCCAGTACTTTACTTCAGTGGCAATTTGCTTGACATATTCCAGACAGCGTGAAAGTCGCTACAATGGAAATCTAGAAAATATAAAGAAGAACGTATGTTTTTTTTTTTTTTATTCAATAATATAATATAATATTAAGGCACACTGCTTAAGCTCTAAGATGCCAAGGGTATTTACTAATCTTAATTATCGTCTAACTTAAAACTAGAGTAGTATCATTATGTAATATAGTATCTGGCGATCGGTAGTGGCCGGTGAATTGAATTTAGGATGAGATGATTCCAGATGGCGATGGTAATTTTCTATGTTGGCCGCATTCTTCGGTCCGTGTGGGTCCGCGGGAAACACCCCCAGGCTACGAAGGCCCGGCGGGTGGCCCGCATGCTGGTCATTGACTGGAGCGGTCTTCCGGTGGTGGTGATGTTACGGAAGAGAATGAAAAAAAGAAGTAAATATTGTGGGAAACGGGGTAAAAAAGGGGTGTGGGAACAAAATGTTTGAAAACGACAGAGATCTAATTGGTTGCCATCGAGATGGTGAAAAAACAGGGAAAGGGGAACGAAAAAGTTAGTGACAAAAAAAAAGATCTTGTTAATTCCAATGAAGATGGTGAACAGGGACGGGGATCGAGAGAATCGGGCGGATGTTAGTGTCGAACCTGTAGGTGGAGATTATATTTTCTGAGCGAGGAATAACACATTACACTTGTATATCAATGTGTTTAAGGTACTGGTATATGAGAAGCATATATGAACTATCCCGACTCGCCAACACATCCCGAACCGGCACCTCAGGCGGCCTACCTCGGGCCCTGAGGGATTCCAGTAGCTTCGACCTGGCGTCACGATACTCTACGCACGACCACACGACATGCTCGATGTCCTGATAACCGTCGCCACAGGTGCAGAGCCCGTTCTCCACGATCCCGATACGCCGGAGATGTGCGTTGAATGTATAGTGATTTGACATGAGCCGTGACATAACGCGAATGAAATCACGACTCATGTTCATCCCCTTGAACCAAGGTTTCGTCGATACCTTAGGGATAATGGAGTGTAGCCATCGTCCCAGTTCGTCATTCGTCCATGAAGTTTGCCAACTTTCGAGAGTTTTCTGACGAGAAATACTGAAAAATTCATTGAAGCAGATTGGTCTTTCATAAATATCACCTTCCAATGCGCCCACTTTAGCCAATAAGTCTGCCTTTTCATTGCCCGGAATGGAACAATGCGAAGGGACCCAGACTAACGATATTAAATAAGACCGTTCAGATAAAGTTCTCAAATGTTCCCGTGTTTTCCCCAGGAAATATGGGGGATACTTTCCTGGCTTCATTGCCCGGAGAGCTTCTATTGAACTTAGACTGTCCGTGACAATGAAGTAATGGTCTTTGGGCATGGTTTCAATGATCTCGAGGGTGTACTGAATAGCAGCTAATTCTGCGACGTAAACTGAAGCCGGATCACTGAGTTTGTAAGAAGCGGTGATGTTTTGATTGAAGATGCCGAAGCCTGTGGACTCGTTGATGTTTGATCCGTCAGTGTAAGACACCTTTTCACAGTTGACTGTTCTAAATTTATTATAAAAAATATTTGGGGCCACTTGAGGGCGCACGTGATCCGGAATTCCACGAATTTCTTCTCTCATGGATGTGTCGAAAAACACAGTAGAATCAGAAGTATCCAAGAAATGAGCACGGTTGGAAACAAACGAAGAAGGATTAATATTCTGAGCCATGTAATCAAAATACAAGGACATAAAACGGGTTTGAGAGTTAAGCTCAACTAACCTTTCGAAGTTTTCAATCACCAGAGGATTCAAAATGTCGCATCGAATGAGCAAACGATATGAGAGATCCCAGAACCGGTTTTTCAGTGGAAGAACGCCCGCCAGCACTTCGAGGCTCATCGTATGAGTCGATTGCATGCAACCCAAGGCAATACGCAAACAACGATACTGAATTCTTTCCAGCTTGATGAAATGAGTGTTCGCCACTGATCGGAAGCAGAAGCATCCGTATTCCATCACGGACAATATCGTTGTTTGATACAACCTGATCAGGTCTCCTGGGTGGGCACCCCACCATGATCCGGTTATTGTACGAAGAAAGTTGATTCTCTGCTGGCATTTTTGTTTCAGATACCTAATGTGACATCCCCAGGTGCCTTTGGAGTCGAACCAGACCCCGAGATATTTAAATGTGAAGGCCTGAGCTATGGTTTCACCCCCTAGTTGAAGCTGTAATTGTGCTGGTTCTCGCTTCCTCGAAAATACAACCAGCTCAGTTTTCTCCGTAGAGAACTCGATACCCATTTGAAGAGCCCATGATGATAAGTTGTCGAGAGTATCTTGCAATGGTCCTTGGAGATCGGCAGCTTTGGGTCCTATAATAGACACAACGCTGTCGTCGGCAAGTTGTCTTAGCGTGCAAGATGTGTTGATACATTCATCGATATTACTTACGTAAAAATTGTATAAAAGGGGGCTTAAGCATGAGCCCTGAGGAAGACCCATGTAGCTGAATCGTATTGTCGACAAATCACCATGCGCAAAGTACATGTGTTTCTCAGACAATAGATTATGTAAAAGGTTGTTCAAAACTGGCGAAAGACCATGCTGATGCAACTTCTCAGATAGGATATTTATAGAAACTGAGTCAAAAGCCCCCTTAATGTCTAGGAAAACTGACGCCATTTGTTCTTTACGAGCAAATGCCATTTGAATTTCTGTTGAGAGCAACGCAAGACAATCGTTCGTTCCTTTGCCCCTGCGGAAACCAAATTGTGTATCTGAAAGTAAACCATTAGTTTCGACCCAATTGTCTAGACGAAACAGAATCATTTTTTCGAACAATTTCCGGATACAGGAAAGCATAGCAATCGGCCGATACGAATTGTGATCGGAGGCTGGTTTCCTTGGTTTTTGAATGGCGATAACTCTGACTTGTCTCCAGTCGTGTGGGACAATATTACCCGTGAGGAACTTGTTGAATAAATTCAGCAAGCGCCTTTTGGCGGGGTCAGGCAGATTTTTCAACAAGTTGAATTTTATTCTGTCTAATCCCGGGGCTTTATTGTTACATGACAAAAGTGCAAGTGAAAGCTCTACCATCGAAAACGGTGATTCGTTTGTATTTGGTGTCGCGGCGCGGGTGATCTTCTGTTCCGGAACAGAGTCTGGGCATACTTTTTTAGCGAAATCGAATATCCAGCGGTTGGAGTATTCCTCGCTTTCATTCGTGGTGCTATGATTGCGCATTCGTCGGGCTGTGTTCCAAAGAGTGCTCATAGATGTTTCTTTCGTTAAGCCGTCTATAAACCGACGCCAGTAACCGCGTTTCTTGGCTCTAATCAAGTTCTTAGTTTTAACGTCTAACGCAGCGTAATTACGGTAATTATCAGGTGTTCCATTTTTTCTGAATTTTTTATACGCGGAGGCTCTCTCCGCGTTTAAATTTGTGCACTCTTTGTCCCACCACGGGTTGGGAGGACGGATGTTAGTTTTTGCGCCGGGTACACGTTTCGTCTGAGCTTGAATCGCAGTATCGAGAATCAAGCCAGCCAAAACGTGTACTCTTCCTCCGGAGGAAGTTGTTGAGTTCTTTCAAGTTTCTCAGATATCGAGGTCGCATAGCTATTCCAATCAATATTTCGTGTGAGGTCATACGAAACATTGATTGTCTTCGATGGTTTTAAGCCGCTGGTGATTGATATTACGATCGGTAGATGATCACTACCGTGGGGATCAGGAATTACCTCCCACGTGCAATCCAACCGTAGCGATGTCGAGCAAAGGGATAAATCCAGCGCACTTGGTCTTGCTGGTGGTGCAGGAATCCGTGTCATTTCTCCCGTATTCAATATTGTCATATTGAAGTTATCGCAGATATCATGGATCATAGCTGATCTGTTATCATCGTGAAGACAGCCCCATCCCGTACCGTGTGAGTTAAAGTCTCCTAAAACCAACGTCGGTGCGGGAAGGAGCTCTATGATATTACTGAGCCGCCGATGCCCAACCAAGGCTCTAGGGGGAATGTAGATGGAAGCAATACAAAGGTCCTTACCTTTGATTGTAACATGACATGCGACAACTTCAATACCTGGTATCGAGGGGAGGTTAATTCGATAAAAAGAATAGCACTTTTTGATCCCTAAAAGTACTCCTCCATAGGGATCATCTCGATCCAGGCGAATAATGTTAAAATCGTGGAAGTTTAAGGATATTTCAGAAGTTAGCCAAGTTTCGCACAATGCAAATGCGTCACATTTCAGATTATTTACTAGAAATTTAAAAGAATCTATTTTTGGGATGATACTTCTGCAATTCCACTGTAAAACAGTGATTAGATCCGTGACCTCGGTGGATGATTTAGCCATCGAAGGATACAATCGCTGAGAGAAGGGGCCAATTTGCAGTCAACTGCTTCAAATATGTTTTTACTGTTGGCATGAAAGCAATTAAAATGCTTCTAAGAGGGTCTGAAATATTGAAAGTTGTAAAAATCCAGTCCACAACATCAGAGAACTTGATAAGTCCAGCACCTAGTTGGTTCTCTGGTAGATTTTCTGGGACGCTTGGGGATTTTGTAGTCCCGGGAAGTCGTGGGAATTCCATCTCGGAATTGAGTTTTCCGAGACCAGGAGCTTTTTGCTTCGGTGTTGTGTCCCGATTCCCGTTAGCTGTAACTTTTCGAAGCCCTTCGGAAGACACCTTCGAACCCTTACTAGGTAGCTTATGAGAGGATTTATTTATTCTTTTCCTACAGCTATGAGGGACCGCCGAAGATGGACCTTCCAAAGGGTCGTCAGAATCGCTCTCGTCAGTTGACAAGCAGGCATATGGGTTCGTTGTCTGTTTAGGAGGGGTGGCACTTTTAAGCATCTCTGCGAAAGAACGCTTGGAGTGCTCCTTTAGGGAACGCTTCATTCGATCACCTCGCAGTTTGTAAGCGGGACAATCAGAGAGGTCATGCGGACCCTCCTTACAGTAGAGACACTTTTCAGCATCCTTACCGCAAGAGCCGTCCGCATGAGCTTCCCCACAGTTAGCACAACGTGGCTTATTGCTGCAATGGGTAGCTGTATGCCCCAGTTGTTTGCAATTAGTACAGTTCATTACTCGGGGTACGAATAGGCGAACAGGCAAACGAACCCGGTCCAAGAGGATGTAGTTGGGCAAAGCAGAACCGGCGAAGGTCACACGATAAGAGTCTGATTGGGGATAGGACTTTGTTCCATCCCCGGCGATCGATACTGAATGCAATCGCTTGCAATCCAGTATCTTGACATTCTTAAGTGAGGGGTCTTTAAAACAACCCGCCCCGTACTTAAGAACGTCCTCGCAAGTCAAACTCGAATCGGTGACCACACCGTCGATTTCTACTTCGCGAGCTGGCACGTAGACGCGGTACTCCCGCGTAAAAGGATCATTTTGAACGAGCTCATTAGCCTGTTTTGAACTGGTAAACAGGACCCTGAGCTTGTCTGGACGTATCTTATCAAAACTTTTTATAGTATTGTATCGCGAGGACAGGTCCCGCGATATTTTTAAAATATTTAATTTTTTTTCTTTCGATTTGGTCCGGAAATAGACCGCATAAGGACCGGCCGGTAGTGCGAGCCCATCCGGATAGCTCTTTATGCGAGACTTTTTATAGTCAAGGGAAGTCTCCATTTGATCATCGGGAACGGGGGGGTCAGAATTTAGACTAGACATGTTGCGGAGCTACCTCCGCACAGAAATAAGTGAATCGGGGAGAAATAGAACAGTCGAATGCAGGAAGGAAAAAAAAAACTAAATAATGATACTTAACTTAAATCCAACGGGGGCCACCAAGGCCTAGCCCTCGTCGATCGGCGTATCGCCGCTGCGATGGTGTGCAAAAAACCTCCGAGAGGAAAAAGCACACTCTTTTTTATTCCGCACAGTGATATCACGTACACCGCTGGGCCTGTTTTGATCGATCGAACAATCACCGGCTAACGGTACTGTTTCGATCGTCCGCTCACAACAATACACTGCTTCAGTATATAATGTGCATAAAACCTCTCACAGGAAAAAGCACTATTGTCTATTACACAATAGCGATCTAGTTTTGATCGTCCGGTCACTTTATCACACACGGCACTGGTTTTCAACGCTTTCGCAGTAAACACAAAGCACGTCCGTTCACTCGGAAGGTTGGAACGGCAATGAAGAACGTATGTTTGTATGTTTGTGACGGCATTACTCCGGAACTACACAACGGATTGCCACCAAATTTAGCACAGGTACAGGAGGTGTTAGAATAAAATTTATCGAGAAATCTGATACTTTTTGTAAACTATAAATGTTTCTTGCACATTTCAAATATCCCGGGTTGCCGGTTCAGGGTATACGGCGCTGGTCTTAAAAACCAGTCGTCGTATGTACGAGTCCCGATCTGGTAGGATTCTTAGGGGCTGTCCATAAAAGACGTCACGCTTTTTTTGACGATTTTTGACTCCCCATCCCCCCTTTGTCACAAATTGTCACAGAAGCAAAGACCCCCCTTCCCCCCTATGTCACGTGTCACGAATTCAAAATAAATAAAATTCATCTCAATAAATTCTCAATATGTATGACAAACCATAAAAATATGAGGGAAAAATCGATTTATTACATGCTGTCATTAGATTAAAAAATATCCATAAATCTACAAAATCATCGGAATTATTTTATTAATATCAATTATATAAATTAACAGAAGTATTTGGTTGGAATTGATGAAACATTTAAATCATCTGTTTTAGTCCTCCTAGGGGTACACAGATATATTGTTTTAGGTAAAGAATAATATTTCCGTAGTGTAGCTTAAAGGGCTGAGAAAATAAAGACCAAAACCTCATCAAAACGAGATCTTTGCCGGAGAATCTTTTCATTATTAGTTGATCAGTGAAAGTTCAATCATTGGATGATTCGATAAGCTTTTATGTTGGTGGAGTAAAATCAGATATGATCAAGATAAGACATGATATGTTCTACGTCTGAAATCGTTGATCTCCCGCCCTTTTTCAAATTAAGTATAATTGAATAAACTGCATCAGAATCAGATAAGAGAAATTATTATGATATACTATTATCATTGCTAGAAAATCAAATTACTGAAAAAATTGTCAGTGCATATCTTAAGTTAAACTGTTTGAAGGCATCTTTTTCCTTTTTACTCATATTAGGCAAAATTTATAAATTTCGCTAATTTACTCGCTCCTCCGTGCACTTTTGCTGATCACAACAGAAATGATTTCCTGCATCACTCATTTCCGAATTTACAAGAAAAAGCTTTTATATCTACAAATACACGTTTTCCTATAGAATGTAAACGTTTATTGTGGAGATTTTTTTAGGAAATAGGGCAAAGCAGTAATATAATTAGGTATTTCAAAAATGCGCTCATTGAAAATATTGGACGTCACATTCCGAAAACCTCCCCCCCCTCCCCCCTGTCACAAAAGGTCACGTTTTAGGAAACACCTCCCTCCCCCTTGCGGCGTGACGTCTTTTATGGACAGCCCCTTAGGGGGGTTTAGATGCAGCAAGTGTCTCCCACAAAAAGGAGAGGATGTTAAAGTTAAAATTGTTTCTTTGATCCAACATAATTCCGAAAGAACTCAAATGATCACCACCAAACTTTGAACAAATATTTTTTGCTGTTCATAGGTTACCATAATTAAGAGTACTTCAAGATGGAGTAAGTGTAGTAAGTGTTCCGTACAGGGGGGAGTCTGAGGTAAAATGATTAGAATTTAATGTAATGATTCAACGAGAAACGATACCTCTCGATGAGTACATATTCTACTTGCACATCAGAGGTGGTTATAAGGATATTGTAAGGAAGAGGGAGTGTGGCAAAGGTCTTGACGTCGAAAACGGACATCGTGTGTCCGCTCCGGCATTTACAACATCTTGGCACTATTAGACAACAATCAGAGCACCGAAAGAAAGCCCGGTTCCGGGCGGCCGACGATCCTGAGTGACAAGAAGCTCCAAAGGAAGCTGAAGAGGAAGGCTAAAGAAAAAGTGGCCACTTTGCTGCGTGTGCTTGACCGGGAGGTCGATGCAACCGGCCAAACAGTGAAATCTAAAAAAATACCTAGCGAACATGAACATACATGTCAGGAAGCGGAAGTCGCATCCACTGGTTTCGGAGCTGCAGGCAATGGCGCAGCGTAAGCGGTTACATAATTAAGATGGTTGACTTTCCCGGCGAATTGCGACGGTAGTGCCATACTGAATATGTTATTTATAAACATTAGTTAGCAGCGAAATGACTAGTATTTTTATCTTTCACCGATAAATAAAAACCTATAATACCCCCTCGGTTTGGCAACAATCATCAACGAAATAGCACTTTGACATGACTTTCGTACCGACCATTGCCTCAACATGCCCCAAGTAAACAGATTTATTTAACTTTTATTAACATTTCCTAAAAATAAACCGTCTATTGATTCTGGAAGCCCAATATCGTAAAAATAAGAAACATCACTTTTACTGTTTTTGTATTCAGCGTCCGAGCAAAAACGAACAAACAAAAAAAAAACGCCCAATAACCGGAGAGGGTAAAAGAAAACCCAACCAACCGGCTGGATCGGTGTGTGTGTGCAATAAAACCGCTCGCTCAAAGGATTCCCGGGAAATATTGCGCGCATTTACAGCCCCCTTCTTCTGGGTCCGTAGTAACCCTGGCCGGGGTGTCTCGCTTTGTCGGCATTCCGGTTTTCATTCGGTTGTTCGGGATCTCGAGTTACCAGATTTCAGACCGCATTTAGCAGAGGTGCAATGCTGGATCGGAATTGGATTGGATTGCATTTCTCCTGTTTGATGCTGATACTGCTGCTGCTGCTGCTGCTGAGGTCTCGGCTTTTTGTAATGCATTTATGACCGACTACCAGCACTACTGGTGCAATAAAACAGTCCTTTCCGACTGAGGTTTGCCGAAATGTTTGTTTAAAATTTTCATCGGTCGGCTTTCGCCATCGCAACGTTTTTGTTTCTTCCTTAGTTTGCTCGAGTGCGAAAAGAACACTTTCGGCTAATGTTTGCTTGTTTGTTTCGGAAATTGAATTATAATTTAAACTAACGTCCGATTTTCGGAAAGTAATGTGTATCCGTGAATTTAATATTTATCTTACATAACTGAAAGTCGGTTGAACCAGAATTGACTATTTCGTATCAATAATCTCGTCAATGTAAAACTCTTGCACTGCTCATGAACAAATAAATTGAAGTAGTAAATTTCACCGACCAGCAACGGTACCTCCGGGTCCTTACGGGGTCCACTGTGAACCACTTCCAAGAATAGAGAAATTTAAAAGAGAGCAGCGGCAGTGCACTTTTACCTACATTTGAACCTGAAATGGACAAGAACCGTTGGTTTTTATGACATGCAATTTACTGATACAGAAAAATCGAAACCAGAGCAAAAAAAAAAGTGGAAGCAATCTTCGAACCAAGCAATTATTCGACCTTTACGAATATCACTACTTTCGGGCAATGAGTTCGTTAACTGTTAACCTAATTTTTTTTCTTCTTCGATCTAGTTCCACGCAAAGTGTGAGAAACAGTTAGAATCGTATTTGGAAATTTGGTTTCGTTTGGCGTTCCTGGGAATTTATTTTTATTGAAGTCAACATTCGTGACGAAAGAACCCGTTATCTGTTTGAACAAAATTTATGAGTTTTCAAAAAAAAAAGAAAAATTTTTTTTTTTAAATTTACAATGCTTTGCCCGATTGGATTTGATGCAATCATTTGGAAGGAACTGAAGAAAAACAGTTATTTAAAAAGTAGGTTTTGCACGAACATAACATAACCTCACAAAAATGAGCCAAATGAATCAATTTTGACAGTAATCAGTGGTTTGTTTATGTGTTCATTACGTTCATTCAAATTTGAATTAGGTTTTGCACGAACGTGCCATAACCTCACAAAATTAACAGAATGAACTTTTTTTGACAGTCGACGTGTACTTGTTTACAGTTTAAAAGTTCATCAGAGGTTCATCGTTCGAATGTAAAAATTGCAAGTCGCCTCACACTAAACAGATTCATACATATATCGCTCCTTGATGCTGGAAACACATACAGGGCAATCTTTTTAGTTCTTTTCACTGTGGAATACGTTTTTAACAGGCACGTTTTCGTCATTTTTACAATTTTTAAATTGCAGCCGCAAAACAAAACAAGTACACGGCAACTGTTAAAGATGAACTTGATTCATCGGCAGTTCATTTGTGTCGTCATCGTGCAAAACCTAATGGGAGAAGTCTACTACTAGTGGATACGCGGCACTCAAATGAGTGGCGTGAACTCATTCATGAAGCTCATTTTCTCCTTTCGATTAGCTCACCACATGATTGAAGCTTTATTCTATGAAATGCTTGAAAAGTAGAAATTTATCACCGATGAATCGAAACACACTCACTTAGAAGATCATCACTGACATCGAGCATGAATAAATATTACAGCTATTAATACACCATAACGTTGAGAAAAATAAATTGTTGCCTTCAAACATCGCTAAAAAAGTTATACATATATTATCAACGTAATTCCGAACTCAATTCCGATAGGTTTGCGAATCAACCGGTTGGAGGCGAAATTCATTCGGAATCGGTTGTTGTACTGGAGTTGGAATTCATTCGGATTTCATTATGATTTTCTCATTGAATTCCGAATGAATCTGTGTGGCAAAATAGGAACAAAAATCTGTGGTTTTACAGAAAAATCTGTGAATATGGTAACTCTGACCGAAAGTCAAAATGTTCCGTGACGTTGACGTTGACGTTGTGTGAATCGCTCTTACATATCGCTTTGTTTTCATCATGGAATACATTGGGCACCAATTTTTCACGTCGTTCTTTTTTCACCGGATATAGAAACCTCAATATTGAGAATCTGTGAAACACAGATTAAACTGTGAACCTGGCATCTCGGATCGAGTAGTGATGGTTATGATTTCAAAGTCAGTGGCGTCTCGTGACAAAATTGACTAGTTGTGCACTGATAATGTGGAATGATTGCAGATGTAACCGTTTGTTGTAAGTGAAAACTAAAGATTGTGGAATGGAGATTCGCTTGTGTTTTCCCATAATGAGATAACGATATACTTTCGGATGGGATTTTTTATTAAACAAACAATTCTCAGAGCTGAGCTGAGTATTTTTTTCTCTTCTTGAATCTGTGCAGTAACTCATGTGCACAGAAAAGACACTAACACAGCGATAACAGATACTTGAATTTTTTTTGTCTGATATATGATATGCGTGTAAATACCCGCAATTTCGGTGCGATCCAACCTGCTTTCATCGAATAAATAAAGATTCCAAAAAAATAATTTGATTTGGATGGGGTTGGGGACGCAGTTCAATCCTTCAATTTGACCGGTTGTACAGTGCACGAGGTGCACATGAGGACAAGACGCCACTGCATGTAATGAAATTGATCTCTCTTAATCTTTGTGCTACTTTTATTGCAACAAAGGCTCTGAAAAATCAAACTCCTTCTCTGCGTTTGAAAATGAGCTTGGCATCACTGTACACGAAATCGTAGAACTTCATAATTTTGAGTACTTTCCACCTAATTTCGGGATTTCGTTTAATAATCTAAATTTGAGTAAAGTGCTATAAGGCACTTACCAAGATTAACCGAGATTTTGATTTTTTCAACAAAGGCCGTTGTCGCAATCCTTAATGTAGTATGTTGAACGATGTTTAAATCGATTAGAAATTTTTGTTGATGACTTCCGGTTTATCAATATTCTTTTAGAACCGTTATCAAATGAGTACTTTCGGAACAGATTTGACGACTACCCAAGTAATGAACAGTTCGGATGAAACGGTAATGATTTTGTCAATGCAACCCAGCCCCCCCCCCAACTAACCAAATGTTCGGATAAAAGGGATTGATTTGGCTTGAGCAGCTCACGAAATTCATATCTTTTTCACGAAGAAAATAATAAAGTAATATAGACTTTTTTACGCACTGATTCGATTTACGAACCCCGTTGAAGTAAAAAATGGAAGCTTGAGTGTACACGGCAACTCTCAAAGATGTGAATACTAATGAAACAATACTAAAGGGTGTTTTTAGAAAGGTTGTTTTTTTCAATAGGGATAACTCTATTATCGGAAAGCTGTTTTGACAATGTAAATTGACGTATGTACTCAGTATTTTTTGGCAAATAATCATGAACAGGTTAACTCCAGAATAACGCTATCAAATCGTGGAAAATCAGTGTTCAATTTAAACTGTTTATAGGCATTTCATGAAGCTTATAGTACCAAATTTCGGTCTACAATCACTCTTTTGGATGCCAAACCATCGACAAGAATGAGAAGAGTGCGTACAGAAGAAAATATTGCTGTCGGTCAGGTCAGTGTTGAAGAAAATGACAATTTATCGATTTGTCGTCGTCGACTATATGGAAAATTTTGCGTAAAGATTTGTGTTTGGTACCATACAGAATTCAATTGGTGCATAAATTGAAACCACGCGACCATCGTATGTGCCGTGAATTCAGTAATTGGTAGCTCAATCAATTGGAAGAAGATCCGTTTTCGTACCACGAAATTCTCTTCAGAGATTTTTGGTAGAATGAATACGTAAACTAGACAAATTGTCGTATTTGGGCAAAAATTCACATGCCGTTCAAGAATTACCGGTCTATGAGTTGGTCCTTATTTCTTCAAAAATGAGGAAGGACGACGCGTTACCTTGATTGAAATCGATACAGATCCATGACCAATGAATTTTTGTTGTTCAAGGTTTGGATGTGGACGAAAAGTAGTTTCAACAGGATGGTGCCACTTGTCATACCGCGTCCGAAACAATCGACTTATTGAAAGAACATGTCAACGATAACATTATTTGTGATTTGGACTCCGCGTTCGTGTGATTTGATGACACTGGATTTTTTTGGGATACGTGGAGTCATTGGTTTATATGGATAAACCAGCAACGATTGGTGCTTTGGAAACCAATATTCAACGTGGCATTGCTGTAATGCGTCTTCAAATTCTTAAAAAAATGGTCGAAAATTGGACCTCCAGAATGACCTTTGTGAAAAATAGTCGTTGCAGCCATATGCCGAAATCATATTTAAATGTTAAATGCCAAGAAAGTAACGACCAAATAAAAAAAATATTGGCCGCTTGTGCGTAGCCTCGAGCGGCGAGAGGGGTATTTCTTTCAACTCAACGAACTTTAAATATTATTTTTCTTTTCTAAGTTGAACTGACAGACTACACTTTATTTTTATTCCTTTTTAAATACAATGCACTAACTTCCCCTGAGGCACATAAATTTGTGCCTGACCTAACTCCTATGTTAATCGGTGAACAACTTGAACTTTTCTTTTCTTAACTACTGCTTTTGGCCCGAGTTATAATGTCCAAGTTTGATTACGGTGTTACCCGGTCGCCCAAGGAGCATTACTCTTACAGTAGAATTAAGGAAAAAGCCTTGTTCAAACCAAAAACCGACCCTTTTATATATATATATATATATATATATATATATATATATATATATATATATATATATATATATATATATATATATATATATATATATATATATATATATATATGTGTGGTGGACTAACTACCACCTATAACTACCTACGTGAATTCACTGCGATCGCGTCGCTTATGTACATAATCAATTACTTCGATCGGTGATACAGTTTTTTTCTGGCTGATGCAATATGTTGAAATAGCCAGCCGTGGGCATTGCAATAACTCTACTGGTCTACTGTCTGTACTAGCTAAGATATAGATTTCTATGGAAAAATTAGGGCTGCTGCATGCCCCCTTACTTACTGAGCTTGATGATGTCATCAAGTTGCTTGCGTGGGTAGTAACTTAACACGTTATGTTAACGAAATGTAAAACTTTTAGCCCTAAGATTGCCGTCACAAAAGATTAATAATTTTTGATCCCCTTTTTTTTTTTTTTTTTTTTTGTTTACATATTCATATTTCATTTAAATATTTGATGAAGTTAGCTTCCCTAACCGTATAATGCCGTAGCATGTGCTTCCATTCCAGTCCCAGTGCCGCCTTGTAGTTGCTTTTGTCTGTACCTTCTCTGTGGGGTGGGGTGATCGAACGGTTGCTAGTCTTGGACTCTGGGTGCCGTGTCATTTCCTCCATGGTAGCTCCTTCTTCTCGTCTGGTTCTCATAGTCAAACATCTCAGTATCCTTCGGTTTGTTGACCATAGTTTAAGAATTAATCGCTGTTTCGTTTGAGTTTTAAGTGTTATCGAAACTACTGCATTATTCTGTCCGATGAGTGGAGGCTTCTAGCGTATCTCCAAAAATGTTTCGTCTGGTTTCGTGGTCGCTTTCCCAATGATCATTGAATTCTTTTCCTTTGCTTGTTTATGGCACTCAGTTGAGCTTTGACGATGTCCACTGAGTGAAAGACGGGGTAGTACCTTGTATTGTTGTGGCACCCCCGCGCAGATCATTTCCGACGGTGTCGACTACGTTTACTTCCTTCTTGTCTTATTTCGTGAGAGATATGGGATAGCACTTTGGACTGTTGTGCTGCACCCGCGCATCGTCTTTAACTGTGTTGACTGCGTTTTACTTCAATTCGTTGCTATGGTCCCCAATACCGAATCTGCACCTTCTTCCGATTTACTGGCTCTTGTGTTCATATTTCCTACATTTTGATGGGTCCACGGTCCCCTTTGTCTTCGACTTGCCACCGCATTCGACCACACCCTCTCGTTCTCTTAGGTAGCTTTGCTATGCTACCGACATCCTTCCTTCTTGCACGACCGCGATGAATACATTGGACGCACACGTTGGCCAGGGCTCCGATTTCTTCTAGAACTAATCTCTTAATAAATTTGCATGCGCATTGCTATAAATTGTATCTAACACTCAATTGTTACTCTTTCTACAATGTATTGTTTCCACTGAGTTTTTATACAAATCAAATTTCGTAAACAATTGCAGGCTCGTGTTTTTTTTTCTCTGATTATATTGCTCGTTTTTCTTATCTTTCCGTATTGTATAGTTATTTTTGGAAATTGTATAGTTGTATAGTTCATAAAGAAATCTATCTAATCTATCTTTGGCAATCAACATACTATTAGCTTTCCTTTAACTTTAATGCAATTAAGTGTATCTGTCGATATATTTATTCGTCTATAATTTATCTCGACTGAATTTCCGTTGAGGTACCCGTCCTTTCGTTGAAGTACCCATCTGCCGACAATACGTCTGTCTGTGGAAATAAAATTTTTATTAAAGTTGCGGCATGCGAATGCTTGTTGCTGGTTATTATGAACCTTTGTCTTATAAATATGTCTGTTTTTTTGTATTCCCTGCAACTCACTTTACATGCCGAATATTTTAGCTTATCTTACCATGAATGCTGCTTACATTTTGCTCATCTCTATCCATCGACTTTGTTTTACCTTTATTTGCCTCGGTAATTGCTTTCTTCCTTCTTTCTGTTTGGTTACTTTTTCATCCAGGTCGAATGGTCAGTTCAATGCCGCAACTATTCCCCCTTACTTACTGAGATGTGTTTTCGGCGGTCTATATTGTTCTAAAAACATACTTAGATTTGTCTTTTAGATTAATTTGAACAAAAATTGTGAATAAATCAGATATATATGTTAGTATACATTGTAAAGTGATTTATGATAATGAATTGTATTTCTCTTCATCCTTTCAACACGGTTTTTTTTAGTTTCATTAATTAATTTCCTATTTATTTGATTTATGTTTTATTCCTTTATACGACCCTGCATGATTTGTTGAGTGTTGTATTTATCTTGTCATAAATAATTTGAGGTTTCAAGTAAAATCCGATTTTCAGGTTCATATTCTTGTTTCATTACGATTGTCGCGAAGTCTTGTTTGAGTATTGAGAATTATCACAAAATTTGATTTCATCTCTATCCAGATGCTTTGTTTAATAATACAAATTGCCATTCCGTTCAAAATAGTGCGCACTTTCTTTTCATTCTGGGGTCCGGCTCCCCTTGTCCACACACACTAGTTTCCACACTCATACTGAAGAAATTGCTAAAATACCTTTATTGCATAGGAATTATCTGCTGGCCAGCGTCGTTTTGGTATTCGTTAATATGTCCACTAGTTTCTTATATCTTTCTCGTTTTGTTGTCCTCTAACGTTGTGTCGTATTCTAATTCCATCACGTCATTGTTGAATTATATTTTTCATTATATTAGTTTAATGTCTAACTACGAATCAATATATTATTGCAATAACTCTACTGGTCTACTGTCTGTACTAGCTAAGATATAGATTTCTATGGAAAAAATAGGGCTGCTGCACTTGATAAATTGGCATGTGTTTTATTAAAATTTCAAATTAACAAGCTCTTAAAAAACACAACTCATAAGTTGTTCGCAAAGGTGTTTTATTTATTTCATTTAGGCTGATCTATTCAGATCTGGGATTAGAACATGTTAGGCGCAAATACTAATAGATAGCTCCGAAGAAAAAGCTTATTTTTTTCTTACTTTTTGTGAAATCTGTATTAAATTTAGAAAATCTCTATACAATCTGTATTCTGTATGAAATCTGTAGGCGTATGTAAAAATCTGTATAATACAGATAAATCTGTAAAAATGGCATCACTGTTGACAAGCGATACTGCACACTTGGATTACCGATTTTAGCTGTTCTAACCTCGATAGCTAATAACATTTCATCACAGCGGTACCTTAAGGTACTGCTGTCAACAAATATGTATTCGTGCTGATATATCACTAGAATGACAATTTTCGGTAGTTTGGTTGTTCTAAACTCGTCAAAAGATGAAGAAATTACCGAATGAAGTTTAGTGTGTGTTTGACAGCACGATGTTTATGCATTGTCTCACTATCCATCCAGCTTGTACAATTTACTTACACTTCTATCTATCACTGAGTGGTTTCATAATCATCTGAGAAAGTAAGCAAAGAGAAACCGTCACTTACTCATACGGCAATTTCGAAAAGAAGCCGTTTTCGCTTGAGAAAAATGAAACCAGAGAAGGCAGGTTCACAGATTAATCTGTGTTTCACAGATTTTCAACATGTTGCACAGATTTTAAAAATGACACAGATTTCTGAAATCGATCAGAGCCAATGAGTCCCTAAAAGTTTTCAATTTACTAGGGAAAACACAGAGAAAATATATTTCAGACCGAGAGTTTAACTTGTCATTTTTTGCTCGCCAAAACGATTTCGATCCCCGCAGATTTTTGATTTTCGGCTCGATCATTGATTTTTGAAAAAATGACCTGGCATTTACTGAAACTGATCCAGGATTCCAGGGTAATTTCATGAAAAAAAAAACATTTTTTGTGATACGGAATTGGGTTCGCACTTAGCAACGGGGGTTTGAGCAAACCCGAATTAAGAACTAGGTTCGAAACTGACTCGATTTCCAGGTCAATGACGTTGAAACTGCCTTCAAACAAACGGTTGGACAGCAGCTAAGGTGAAAACTATGTTTGGCATTAAGCCAAATTCACATAAGCGATGCTTTCGAAGTCGATGTATTAGTGAGTTAAGCTCACTGATGCGGAAGTCCAGAAATGATGATTTTCTCCCTAGGGGACTCAGCAAGGAACCAATCGAGTAATACGAATTGGTTAGATTTAACCGCTTGTTTATCAAACACACTAATAGAAATGCGATCGTTTGAAATGGAATGGCAAATCCTGGTAAGTTACTTGAAGAGTTTCCGAAGAACTGATGTACAATCTGATGAAACGATAATAAGTGGTTTTTCATGGTTCGTCTTCGACTCTTCAGTGCGAAGTCATTAAAATTCAGCTGCTAGTGCTACTTAGTAGTTCAACTGGAGATCCTAAGCACGTGTAATGATTGACTCTTTTCGAATACTACATGACTCTAACTGCTCAGAAAGCAGTTTATTTGAATACAAATTTGTGATTTTGTTCGAGAACATTTTAATCTCAAAAATTAAAAGTGGAGAATATATGCTAAGCTGATAGAACGAGAACTCAAATTCAAACGAACTTTTCAGTGAACGATTTTGTTCAAGATTGAACAAAAACAATGGATTGTGTCCTAGAGAGAATCAAAAGCACCTTCTTCGTGGCTCCAAGTTTGCAACCTCCAATGCATGGTGATTTTTTGTTTTGTTTTCGGCTTCCACCAACCACGGTTGCGGAAGTGCAATACCGTTTCCTGCGTATTGGGATTTCTCGCACTGTCGGCCAGCTATCGTATCGTATCGGACTTGCTCACAAGTTCACCATCGCATCGTCGTCGTTCGGAGCTTTCTCGATGATCTTTCTACGTCACATCGCTCCCGGAGCACTCTTCATCATTTTCCACATGATTAATTCACACACTTCCATTATTCTAGCTATCGTTCTCGGGTCCTCTGGGTTCGGGTCTGTTTTTTTTTCTGCGAGGCCATATCCACAAGCCACACACGAACATCCCGGGAGAAGCGCTTCTGTAAGGGCTTCCGGATAACAAATCTGTCTTTGCTCCAGCTTTTCTCTGCCATTTGTTTTTTCACCCTTTCCTCCTATGTTTGTCTGGTTTCGTGGTATCGCGGCTGCAGACGAGTATTGGGAGCTTAATCTGGATTTCTTTTTTCGGGATGCAATATTTTGTGTCATCCCACTTTCACTGGCTAACGAAATGGAGTTCTGGGAAAATCGAGAATCGTTGCGTCCACGTTCAATCCAAAAGTTGTTGCTGCTACCAGCCACCAATCGCACCGGGATCGCAGTGCGGGAATTGGTTTTAGTTGTCGGGTAACCGTCAGATGGAGGTTGAGATGGTGGGAGGAAATAGATTTCCCTGCTTGCCAGATGGAAGAGGCTAGTGAAGACTGAGAAATGGTATCGATTTTGAAAGGTTTTTTTTTTATTGGCGGAAAAATCTGACATGAATGGTGACGTTGTCAAAATCGAACTTTGTTTTCCTAAATCATGTTGTTATTGCTTTGTTTCGGTGACTCACGCCCAGAACGCGTCCGTCCAATTGATTTCGATTCACTTGCGGATTAGTCCGTCTGGGTAGCCTGATACCGCATTAGTCACCAAACCGTGCTTAAATGCTACTTCTACGAAACGCCAGGATTGTTTGAGCTCTTTGGCATGCTTGCTACTCGCTACGGGTTTTCCGTCCGACGGCGTGCGGCCAAAGAACTGCAAGGAGTGAAGTGAATTAAAATGTGGTCAACGATAGCGCTGGATTACAGAAACTCAACTGTCCGCAAATTTTAATCCAATTTGCCAATAGAAACCGCATTCTACTTTTCGTGATTTTTTTCCTCACACTCCAACCGTCCGGGGTGGTTTTGGTCAGGCTTCCTGATAGAAAGCGTAGAATAAAAAAAAAGTGCAATGGCAAACCGCTTCCGATGCATTCCGTTAGAAATTAAAATTAGTTAAAATTAGTTAAAATTGAGAATTTAGTGTGCTGAAAAAAACTCTTATTTTTAGAGAATGTGTTTAGTTGGCGAATATCGTGGACACAAACCAGCAATATTTCAATCCAGTACGAAATTCTCATTGACAACTAATTTTGTTATTAAAGTCAGAAAATTTGGTTCTATTTATCTATCACAATCATTGCTGAAGTACAGCACAAAGAAAACAAAAATTGAATTGATTTTATTAACAAGTTTATGAGTCAAATACTCATGAGAAGTGTCAACTCAGAACAATCCATTGAAAAGCTAAAAAGGACAGTCTTGTTGAAACTGTTTGCAAATTGTTTTGATGTTTTTCGCATGTGTTACGATATATCCATATATAAATTTCTAAACCGATATGTAAAAAAAAAAGGAAACTCTTAAAGGAAAGCGAATTTATTCAGAATTTGTGCGCATTTGAAGCGATTATGCGTAATAATGTTTTACGTGGAACAGTGAAGTGAGTTTCGAATGTTGCACTCTAATTGTATATGTATTCGGTTTATGTTTTCCGAGTGCTCAAAGTTTTCAGTGAGAGAGTCGATTTCGCGAAGTCGAATGAAGAAAGCAGCGATTCAGAAGAAAAAATTTTCAAAAGAAGTTTATGTTTCGCTTATGTCTTTTTCTCCAATACAACATCGTATTTATACCTGCCAATATAGAAAAGACTACCGCGACTGAAATATTTTTCGGCAATAGTGTGCCATCTAGTGGCTAGTAGTCATTACGGTGTTAACGTTTTTTCGGTGACAGTGCGCCACATAGCTGCAAATTGCAGAAGCCAATTCAACCATTTATGTTGGTTGAAAACAACGTTTTAATTTTCTAATTCAACTAAAAAATTAGTTGAATGGAAATGAAGTGTGCCTTAGCTAAGAAATGACAGCACGTTGAATTGGTGAATTCAACTAAAAAAATAGCCATTTCAACAAATATTTTATTATTATTATGGGAATCAGAAATAAAAAATCTAAATTAGCAAAAGTAAGATTTTTTTAGTTGTCTCAAAAAATAACTAACTAAAATCAGAAAATCAACTAATTTTTTCGCCAAAATGCTGATTTCGGTCTTTCCGTGTCGAGTTTCGTCTTAGATTCGTCAGTTTATCTTGAACCGTTGCGCTACCTAGCAGTCCTAAATAAATTGCTAAGCAGATGTATAGTTTCTACTATTTCCAAAACACTTTTCCGTTTACCCGGCGAACGACCTCAATTAGTTTAAAGCCGGGTGTAAATAAACAATATAAAAAAACTGTTTCGTTTTGCAGATCGTTTATCGTTTATTGTATATCGTTTATCGTAACGTAAAAGACTACATTAAATTCTTGAGATCGGCATAGTGAAGGCCGAATCAGATCAGTAACACGAAGTTTTTTCGATTGTTCAGTAATCCACCCGCCCTTTTAAGAAATTCGTTAAAGTAATGTAAACTAGATTTTTGCCGAAGTTTTCATAATATATTGCTGAACTTGTCAGTGAACAACAAATATACCCATCTTAACAAAGCCAAATTCAGAGTGTACAGAACCATTGCATGGCCAGTGCTACGATTCTACTGACACTACACTCAAAATAATAATCATGTTATAGTTACGGGAAAAGTTATGTGAATATTTTCCTCCCTACTTTTCACGTAGGTTTTAATGGACTGGCATTTAAAAGCTGTTTAATGCATAATCCAGTAAAAGTTACGTGTTTCATAGGTAAAATGTAATGTACTGTTCATATCACATTTACCTATCAGTTCATATCAAATTTAGATACCAGAGAATTACTATTTTATAGTTGAAGTCGCATTACATGGTTCCAGTGTCTCTAGCTTCATACCGATTTTGAAGTCGTTTTTCGATGGACCAACGGCCTGTTTGAAGCATTCAGCAGGAGCCTGTAAACTTCCGGACTCACGCAAGCACTCGGTCCAGTTGAACACATGGAAACTTTTTTCCGGTCGATGGAGTAAAAAATTGTAATTAAATAACTTTTCTTGCAAATATTTACACTACTTACACTTCGAGGGCCACTGTACGCCATTTTCAAAATCGAGTTTTTCACACTGGAAATTCACGTAGATTGTTTGACGTTTGGTCAATTCACGTAAACCTTATATGATGACTCTATTCATTTTAAGGGATGTTCGTATAACATTTATTTTCGTCACGTAAAATATTCAATTTGACATTTGAAACCATTTTACGTGATTTTTCAAGTGAATCGAACGTGAATTTTTATTTGAGTGTACGAATCCGGGACAGCCTCCCCCTCCCCCCACACCCATAACAACAAATCCACACTGAAAATCATGTTTACCTAATGCACTTTAGTTTATTATGGGTAGGTTTTGACTCAAAATTAGGTAGCGGCTGGTAAGAGTGCATTGGACGAGTGTGTTTGCTTTTTCTGAAATTCGCCATCTAATGTCACCTGTTGATTTTGTTTAGCACCAAAGCGCCATTTCTCGTAGAGCTGGAAAATATATAAATTGGGTAAACAAGGCGATTCCGATATTTTGTGAAAAGATCAGTGGAACCAAAATTCACCTGCATTTCAAATATACTTTTGGATATATGCTTATTTTCAGATAGAGGCGATGAGGAGCACTGAAAACAAATGAGTTAAGCCGCGATATTTTTTGAGTTGACTTTTCTTTTTTATTTTAAATAAGTATGTGTGCCAATATTTTGGAGTCATCTCTAATTTCGTTAAGTGATAGTGCTCAAAAGGGGAGCCATTTTGCCAAAAACTGTTGCGTCGAATGTCATTTCGCCGAAAAGGTAATTTTGAACACATACATTGATTTGATTTTACGTATCGTTTTGGACTCATCAGTGCATAGCAGTTAATGATGAACTGCTAGCGCGACGAGTCTTTCTGTATTTTTTTCAGAAGTACGATTGTAAACATAATCATTTTTCTTTATTTGTTCTGCTCACCGTAACTTTGTTCAATTATGGTTGTTTGTTGATTTTGTCCGGAAAGAGTTGAAACACTATTTTTTGGTCAGCATAACGATTCGGTTTACTATGCTTCAGCCATCGTCAGATGCCTTCAACACAAATTTTACAATCTTTTGTTGAATGCGTCCGACGATGGCTGAATGATTGAAGAAGTCGGCGAAATTACCCTTTCGGCGAAACGGTTTTGGCGAAACGACTCTGATCCATCAAAAGTTTAGGCACATAAAAAAAGTCCATATGGAAAACTTTGCTAAATCGGATATGAGTAAATGATTCGAAATCGAAAAAAATCTTGATGTCAAATATCTTAGAACTGCAAGAAACGGGGAGATTTGATGCAATTGTAAGACATTCGGCATCGAAAAAGATGGGTGGGTAATATCAGAGACATAACTGGAAGACGTACGGATTTAGCAATTCGAAAATCGCTCGAAACATATTATTTGCAAAAAAAAACGAACAAAAAACTTTAACTATAAAAATCGAAAAAAAAACTAAGTCGATTCTTCCAAAAACAAATGTTTGTTTCTTTTTTTTCAGTTTTTGTATTCAACAATACTGTCGGTGTCAGTTGTTCTTGTTTTCGTATTATTCACGCTCGAAAATGTCTGTTTATGTGCGCAATTATCGCCATTTGCGGGAAGTTTTACTTTTCTGTTACAATTCGAAAAAAATACAGCTCAAGCGCACGAGTGCTCTCAGAAACTTACGGTGATGCTGCTCTGAGTAAAAGAACGTGTCGGAAGTGGTTTCAACGTTTTAAAAATGGTGATTTCGATGTCGAAGACAGACATGGTGATGGAAGAGAAAAAAACCTTCAAAGATAAACAACTAGAAGCATTGCTTGATGAAGATTCGTGCCAAACCCAAGAAGAGTTTGCCGAATCGTTGGGTGTGAGTCAGCAAGCCATTTCAAAACTTCTCAAGGCCCTGGGCATGATTCAAAAAGAAGGACACTGGGTGCCGTACGAGTTGAAACCGAGGAACATCGAGCGCCGTCTATTTGTATGCGAGCAACTGCTTCAAAGACAAAATCATAAGGGGTTTTTACAACGAATCGTAACATTGTCACGGGTGAAACCATCACTGGAGATCGCTACCGAACGCAACTGATGCGCCTTAGTCGCGCGTTAAAAGAAAAGCGGCCACAATATCAAGCGCGACAATGCTCGGCCTCACGTCGCAAAAGTGGTCAAAAAGTACTCGGAAACGCTGAAATCTTGCCCCACCCGCTGTATTTCCCAGATGTCGCCCCTTCTGACTTCCACCTATTCCGTTGGATGGCACACGGCCTGCGTCAATAGAGGACTCCTTTTTTCGAGCCGGGATCCGAAAATTGCCGGAAAGATGGGAGAAAGTTGTCGCTAGCGACGGACAATACTTTTAATACATCTGTAAGCACTTTTTCGCAATAAAGCTTTAATTTTGAAAAACGGCGTTGTGCACCTGATATTTTGAATCATTTTCAGTAAAAAATATCCTGGTTTTGAACAACAACGTAAAACACTGTGTTCTCTAAACAGTTTATTGTTTATTACTCCGGGAATGCTGCCATAGTTTTTTGCATATAATAAAGAATCCAGTCAAACAAATTTCGTATTAAAATCGCGCGAATATTTTCGTTGGAAGCTGCGGTATAGCTTTTTTGTTTTTCCGATAAACCGTTTGTAAAATAATTTTATACATAAATGATGCATACCTTTTAAATGAATTATTTTTTCTATACCGACATATCTATGAGCATTAAACCAAGTAGGTAGGCGAGAAAATTCCAATGTTTTTTATTAGATGGTGTTCAGTCAGTTTATCGATAAATACAATTTATTTCATACTATTCAATAAATATTTCTCAAATTCAAGTACACAATTTCAGTAATGATTTGCAATGTCCAATGTCTGAATTTTACCCATCCACCTATCACATTGTCACTTTATTCGGAAGGTTCAAATTGAAATCTTGAAGTTTGAATGTAACGACTATGATGGATTTTCATAGAAGAAGAGCTATTGCTCATGATTCGAATCATTTACACGAAAAGACCGAAATCAGCATTTTGGCAAAAAAATTAGTTGATTTTCTGATTTTAGTTAGTTATTTTTTGAGACTGCTAAAAAAACCTTAATTTTGCTAATTTAGATTTTTCAATTCTAATTCCCTTAATAATAATAAAATATTTGTTGAAATGGCTATTTTTTTAGTTGAATTCACCAATTGAACGTGCTGTCATTTCTTAGCTAAGGCACACTTCATTTCCATTCAACTAATTTTTTATTTGAAAAAGAGAAGAAAAACGTTGTTTCCAACCAACATAAATTGGTTTCTGCAATTTGCAGCTATATGGCGCCTTGTCACCAAAAAAACATTAACACCGTAATAACTACTAGCCACTAGATGGCACACTACAACCGAAAAAAATTTCTGTTGCGGTTGTCTTTTCTTTATTGGCAGGTATACCTTATGATCAAAAAAGAACCGGAATATTCATTTTAAACTTCCCGCGCTTATCCAATCGGTAAACTTTTATTCTCTCAACGTTGGCAACACTTTTATATACATTCTGTCAAATTTTGACGCATATCGTACGATTAGTTTTTGTTTGGCGTCTATACAAAGAAGTTGAAAAATTTTCGTGTGGCGATTTTTATAATGGATGAAAATTTAGAACAACGTGCGTGCATCAAATTTTGTGTTGCAAATGAATTTAAGTGTTCCGAAACGTTGAAAATTCTAGAAAAGGTCTTTGGTGAATCGTGTCTAGGAAAAACACAGGCATACGAGTGGTATAAACGTTTCAAAAGTGGTCGTACAAGCTTGGATCATGATCAGATCCCTGGCCGCCCAACAACATCTGTTACTGAAGAAAACATTGAATCGGCGAAGCAAATCGTGTTGCAAAATCGTTCTGTACCGATTAGAGAGATTGCTGTGTTGTTGGGCATCTCCTATGGATCAGTCGAACACATTTTAACTGATGTTTTGGGTTTGAAACGCGTCGCTTCTCGGCTGGTGCCAAAAAAGCTGAATTTCATTCAAAAACAGCGTCGTGATGTGTCGCAGTTTTTGGCCAAAAACTCAACCAATATCATCAATCAAGCACCGCACTCTCCAGATATGGCCCCGTGTGACTTTTTCCACTTCCCCAGACTCAAATTGCCATTGCGGGGAACGCGTTTTGATACCATAGAGACCATAAAAGAGAGTTCGCTGCGTGAACTAAAGGCCATACCTTCGGCGGCCTATAAAACTTGTATGGAAAATTGGATCAAGCATTGACATGCATGTATTGCCGCAGGAGGAGAGTACTTTGAAGGTGATAATAGAGAAATTTATAAAAAATTGAAATTTTGCGTTTTTTTATAAAATTCCGGTACTTTTTTGATCATAAGGTAAATACGATTCATTTGTTAAAATCAACTAATTCAAAAACAGTAATACGAATGAGGCGCAGAACTAATTTCGGTCGTTCCGTGTAGATCATAAAAATATGAATAATTGTCTAGGTTTCATGAGAGGAAAGGATGATTGGTTTCGTGATTTTTTAATCATGACAACGACCACGTACTTCTTTCCGCGCGGTTTACGCCATTTTTCGGAATGCAATTCTAACAATAACAAAATTAAATATATACGGATACACTCCGATTTAACCATACTGAACATTACTTTGTTATGTGCTAAACGAGAGGCGTAGCAGTGTTTAGTCCGTTAATTATCTTCTATGGTGTCAATTCTCTGTCAGCCGGTGGATAGAAGCACTCTTAGCTTGAAATTATTGAATGAACATATACTAGAGTCAAGTAAACAATTTAAGTAGTTCTTGGTTTTAAAAGTCTGCTTTTCGTCTTTACACTAATCTTTCACAGAATCTATCACGTTATCACTTAATTCTGAAGGTTCAAACTGACATCCGGGTAGAGGGCTGAAGTTACGAATTTTGAATGAAATTTCTCAAATAACGCATTGGAGGAGATTTGGCATCACTGGGAATGCGAGAAGTTCCTTTTTGTATTTTATTATTTTTGTTAGGGAGTAGACATCGACATTACTTCGTATCGCGTAAGGCGTTGTTGTTCGATTGATGATGATCGAGCCAATATTACGGCTATCTATTGAAAAAAAAAACAACAGAACAAAATGAATTAAATGTATGAATTGATAGCGAACCTTCCGACAGCCGGCTGTCCAGAGATTTACAAGTTTCGGAAGGAATTTCGTATTTTAGTAGGAAGCACATATGATTACAGAACGCGCGAAAATTGCAATGCATTCACGGTAGCCGGCTACCCAGAGCAATAAACATATGATAAATTTACTAATGGACAACCTCTTCCTGTGATGTATGGGAAAATGCAAAAGATTCCTCGGTTTCTAGTAGCAACATGCATTGAACTAACAATCCTTCCTTCCCAAGTAGAGCTGCATTCGGACGTGGCCAGCGTCGGTATTTATCAGTAGGTAAGGATCAACACAATGTACACAATGTGAAACTTCGTGCTATTCCCAAGCAAGAAAAACATGTTGCAAGCTTTCAATCATGATAACAGTAACGGATTTATTTACGTGTCGGGTTTGAGATTATCATTTTATACAGTAATATAGGAAAATCCTTTCTACGCTCGATTACTGATAACTCGGTAATCGCAAAATTGTTCGGAGAAAATAGGCAGTTACTCAATGTAGGATTACCGAAATTCTCAGTAGTTATACATTTTACCGAAATGATCACAAAGCCTTTTGCAGTGCAAATATCGGCAATTTTGGAGCCGAGATTCAGTAATAAAACTTAAGAGTGTTTCGATAATTGTAACAATGAAATCACTGTGAAAACCGATTTCTACATTCCTAAAAAAACATTTTGCAAAGACAAATGGATCTAATTCACGATGAATTGACCATCAACAGGTCCAAAGTTTGGAATAAAAATTTAACACTTTCCCAAAGACACATATATTGCCAGCAATTAACACAACTCATCCGAATTTCACCCATCACTGGCCAATTAGTTACGCTTTGTCCGTGGGCCCTCCTCTCCCGGTGGTGGACCTCCCGAAGAATGGGTAGCCGACAGGACAGGGCTAGGCTTAGTTTTCGTTAAAAGGATTATCTTTCGTTTGTTTGCATGATCAATAAATTAAAGATCCAAACAAGCGTTCCCATTTCCAGCCGTGCCGAACCTTAACCATATTTTGTCACCGTTTTACGACACACGTATTGACCCTATTGTTAAGCCGTTGAGTACGCTTCAATCCTTTCCACATCCAAATCCACATACACAAACACACACACACTGCTCCGGTGTCCTGCCGGTTGGTCAGTTTTATGGCACCCTGATTGAAAAGCTCGAAGGTAGTCCGACCGAGTAGGCTACGGCTACGGCTCACACACACACACAGGGTGGAACAGTATTTGTTTTTGTTGCCATTTAAATCTCGCTTTAGACCCGGGTGTCCAGGCTTAATCCTTTGATTTTATAACACGCTTACCTCCGGCTGACCGAATTCCAACGAGAGTAAATCCCCTCTGTCCCTTTTTCGCTGACAATATAGCAGCTCCCAAAAACGTCCCCGAAATTTGGCTATAGCCTTAGGTTAGGGCACACGCAAATTTGCTCTTTCTTCATTTCGGTGAATCCTTTGGCCAGTCCGGGGGATTATGATGACAGAGAGAGAGAGAGAGAGAGAAGCTGTCCCGGGCTAGGCCAATTAACAAAATGCACACAAATATCACTGGTCTGCACGGCTTTCGACGGCTCTATAGGACCACCATTAAACGAAAAGGATTTACTGAGGTAACACTGTAAAACAATTACGGCTGATTGAAATACGATTGCGGGACTGCTTCCTACTGGGTTCTTCCAGAATAGGATAGGGTTGACAATCATAAATGCCGAGCCGAGGAAGGATTGTCAAACGAAATGAAGATCCAAATGAGCAGCAGCCGAAGATTCCGGGAGGCGGGGTGCTTTCATTTCAAGCATAAATATTCCTTCCCAACTCTTTCTGCGCACTTGTCACCAAAACCAGGCAGGTTCGGAAGGTTCTGCTGTTTCGGTGTGTCCTAAAACACAGCGGGTAGCCACAGCACACGGGATCACAACCCGTGAAGCGAATGGCGAAGGAGTTGACACAGAAATGGTTCCGAGACTAAACAAAAAAAAAATAAAAACAGAAAAGAAGGAAACACAGATAAAATATTTGCATTTGTAATTATCGAAATCCTGCCTAAAAGCGGGCTTAGCCTCGGGAGTACAGGGGAATTACAGTGGATTAAATTGATTGTTTTGTGAAAGATTTGAAAAACAATGAAAAACAGGCAGTTTCAAGAAAACGGCGACTGGTTCGTTGGGGGCGGCCCGACCTCCGCAGACACGCACAGGGGGATGAGTCGATTAAGCTTCAAGTTATGAGTCTGTTGTTTGTCAATTTGTGAAATTAGATTTCGAAAGATTTTCATGTTAAACCGCGATTGTTATTTTGGACCACCGCGCGTGACATATGTTAATTGTACAGTGAAAAAAAAAACAGAAAACACATCTGCAAATCTTCAACGCTCTTGTAACAAATGTTCTCACTTGGGTCGTAAATTTGCAATTCAACCAAAAAAACGCTAATGAACTGTCGTGTCCAGAGGGAAAGAGGATTTTTTTTGTCTCGTCGCCCTATGTTACCACGGAATCCTGGCTGACGGATGCGTTCGAAAATGTACATGACCAGATCTGGCGCACTCTTCTGGTTATTGCTCGGTAGGAGTTGTACTTGGGTTACGAAATAAAACAGAACAAAACGAGAAAAAAACAACAACAAACAGCAAAGGAATAAGCCTGGCAGATAGCGCAGTCCGGTGGAAAAGTTAACCTGATTGAATGTCGTTTCATTTGATCTCCTGCCTTCTACTGGATCTGCCTGGGCTTCTGTGCCATTTCGCGACCAGTCAACAGCTAGCTCTAAGCTAGGACGACGAGTTGGATGTGTTCGTTTTACGAGAATAACGATTTCCAGACACCGGACTGACCAACCGTGCCGCGTCTGCCAGGACTTACCGGTGACCGACTCATCCACCGTTACTCAATTGCCTTTGATTCGCGGAGCGCGTGTCTAGGATTTCAGATGCCAAATGCACTTCAGATTGCGATGGATATCCTCTGGATGCGCGCGAGGACCTCGTGATGAGATTTATCGACGTACGTTTGAGTACGGTTAACGACTGATTGTTTACTCCGGAGTTATTTAGCACCTAGCACATTCGACTGCCGGACTATTGACCAACGGAGACTGAGCAAGCAACCGGAGCGCGAAGTAGGTGTAGGGGAGGGTCGGGGAAGAAACGCCTCGATGACTTGAGGTTCTGATTGAGGGCTCGTAAAATACGTCCGTGCGTCGGTCGGATCATTCTTTGTCGGAACAAATGTTCGACATTTGATTTTACAACCGGACTTTTAATGTCACTCATATGCCACAAATCGCGGAGTTGATGGGGCATAATGTGTCCTGTGATACTTCGTTTACTTGTCGGGACACGATTTTTTCAACGAGTGTACGATTGATTACACTTTTGTCGTCCAATGTCATTTCGTCTTGCGATTAGGTATTTTCATATAAGTAGTAGTAACCATTCTAACTGCTTTTTAAGTAGAATATATAAAATGATTTCGGGCGACTGGGAATTGAAGGTGTTCGAGCTAGTACAGGGTTTTTTTAATAAGCGCACTCGCGAAAACTGTATTCTGCCGATTGCTGACTTCGAACCGAACACACGAACGCGAGCACATTCCGGAAGCGTATTTGGCCAAGCTGATGCGAAAATGTAATAAAAAATTTGGCGTCGATTGGTAACTGTTGATGAAACTTGGATGAACAACAGGGTCCGGCACTCGAAAATTAAAAGGCCATAAATTCAGTTTGGAAAATTACTTTTACTTAATTCAAAGTACAAAATGTGTAAAAATAATACCAAGTTCAGAATCAATTCACTTTTGCTCGATATGACCACCTTTTGCCTTGACTATGGCCATTAGATGGTCAAAAAACGAATCGCAAGCTGCCCGAATGTGACTTGCAGGTGTTTTGGCCCACTCGTGGACAATAACTTTTTTCAGCGCCTCGAGACTGGTGTATCTTTTAGTTCGGACTTTGCTCTCCAAAATGGCCCAAAGAGAAAACTCCATTGGATTCGCATCTGGTGAATTCGAGAGCCATTGTGTGGACGTGATGAAGTTCGGAACGTTGTTTTTCAGCCAATCTTGGTTCACTCGAGCTTTGTGAGACAGTGCCGAGTCCTGCTGAAACGTCCATGGTCTGCCACCGAAATGTTTGTCTGTCCACGGCTTCAAAGCAACCTCCAGAATACTTTCCCGATAATATGTCGCATTTACCTCGACGCCAGGCTCGATGAAAACGATTGGAGAGCGCCCATCTGCGGTTACAGCGGCCCAAACCATTATCTGTTGCGGGTGCTGCCTCCTGGTGGCCAATCGATGACTCAAATTCTCATATGAATGGTCGGTCAAGTAAACCCTATCGTTTTGAGAGTTTACGAATTGCTCAATTGGAAAAATTTTCTCGTCAGAAAATACAATGTTCGGAAATTGACCGCTTTCGGCCAAACGAAGCAACTCCTTCGCTCTCTCAAGTCAAGATTTTTTTTCGCGTTCACTTTTGGCAAAATGCTTTCTTGCGCTTGTAAACAATACAACTCCGAACTGTCATTTAGCAAATTTCTAGAGAGCTGATGCCCGTGCGTCAGCTGCGCGAGCGGTCTGAAGTTGGTTACACTTCGCGTGCCGGACCCTGTATTACATGTCAAAGAACAGAACGAAAGTCCGGCATTGGACTGAATCCGGCACGGGTGCTCCGAAGCGGTCCCAAAAGCCTGAATGTGTCGGAATGATAATAAGTGTAGGATATTTTAGATTGTCATAGCATACTTTTCGTGGACTACCTCGGAAACGGAGAAACCGTTAGTAATAAACATCAATTGTATAAGTCTAAGTCTAAGTAAGTATTTGTCGGCATACAACGAGTGAGTAAACGACAAAAAATTTTGCTCGTTTACGTGGAAAATTCGGAGTTGTCCCATAGTGCCAAATTATACTTTGTAAACAATCAACATGGAAACCGAAAGAAGGGAAAAAAATGTGCACAGTTATTTGGAATATCCATTGTGGTCTGCATCTAGGCTAGCTAAACAGCTGAAAGTGCCCAGAAATACCGTATGGCGCGTTATCAAACGGTATAAGGAAACATTGACGACGATTCGGAAGCCTCAAGCCAATCGTCGGAGTGGAACTGTCGACCGGAAACTGCGTGGTAAGATTTTGAAGACGATTAGGAGGAATCCTAATCTGTTGGTCCGTGATTTGACTAGAAAATTCGGCGCTGCGCATAGTACCGTGAGGAGAACTCGACTCCGAGAAGGAATCAAGTCATATCGAGCTAGCAAACAGCCAAATCGGACCATAAAGCAGAACCGCGTGGTCAAAATTCGTGCTCGGAAACTATATGACCAGGTGCTGACCGAGTTCGACGGGTGTCTTCTGATGGATGATGAAACCTATGTCAAGGCTGACTTCGGGCAAATCGCAGGTCAAAAATTTTATTTGGGAACGACTCGGGGAGATGTCCCAGCCAAATTCAAAATTGCTTTTGCCGACAAATTTGCAAGAAAATTTATGATTTGGCAGAGTATATGCAGCTGTGGCAAAAAAAAAAGTTTTCGTTACAAATAACTAATAGTACTGTTGTTGTACCGTTGAATTCCACTATATCACGTCATTACACTCTCACAAAGTTACTATTTTCACAGTCACTATTTTTCCGAAAGTGTATCAAACGTTATAATACAGATACGTATTTCGGAATGCTATTTGTATCCTTCTTCAGTGTATCGGTTTTATAAGTTTACAATAAACTTATTTATTTACAATAAACTTATAAAACCGATACACTGAAGAAGGATACAAATAGCATTCCGAAATACGTATCTGTATTATAACTTTTGATACACTTTTGGAAAAATAGTGACTGTGAAAATAGTAACTTTGTGAGAGTGTAATGACGTGATATAGTGGAATTCAACGGTACAACAACAGTACTATTAGTGAGAACATTCTACTAACAGCTCAAACAGAAATTTAGTGTTACAAATAAGACAATGCCATCGGAACTATACTAAAAAGAGTGTCTCCAAAAACGAATTTTGCCGTTCATTCGATCCCACGACCATCTTGTAATGTTTTGGCCAGATTTGACAAGCTGTCATTACAGCAAAGTCGTTCAAGAATGGTATGCAGAGAAAGGGGTCCAGTTTGTTCCGAAAAACCTTAACCCACCCAACTGTCCCCAGTTCCGCCCTATTGAGAAATACTGGGCAATCATGAAGAGGAGACTCAAGGCAAAGGGAAAGGTTGTCAAAGACATCAATCAGATGACGACCTGGTGGAATAAGATAGCTAAAACGATGGACGAAGAAGTTGTGCGCCGCCTAATGAGCCGTGTTACAGGAAAAATTGGAGAATTCCTTTGAAACCGTGACGAATAATTTTATCCGTATATTTTCTTAAATGTATGAAGAAAACGCTACATTTGTATAAAAAAAAGATCTTGAATTCAATAATAAATAACTGAAATACAGGCAATTGTCTTTGTTCCAATTCTATCTGAAGCAAGCTTTACCGGAGAAATTGACTTTTGGTCGGAGCTTCGGAGACCTCCAGTGTAACCGTTCGACTCAGCTTGACGAGATCGGAATTTGTCTGCGCGTATGTGAGTATGTGTGTGTGTGCCTATACCTTGTCTCGTTATTTTCTTAGCTTTTGAATTCAATAAACGTATGCTCGTTTCAAAGCTACTTTAGGTTATGAATTAGGTTTGAAGATCAAACGGCAGCCACTTCCGGTTCCGGATATGTGATCGTAAAGCTTGGTCGTGACAAAATTGTGACAGATTAAATTTGGAATAAAACAAATTTGGTCTAAGTTCAATTCAAGATGCATCTTTTATTCATTTAATTGTGCTTTGTTAGTCATCTTGAACTAGTTACATTTAATTAATTAGGCTGCATAACGAAACTACGAGCTACCGATTTAGCTGTTTCTATTGTTGTTTAAATTGAGAAAGTTCTTTCTTCACGAGAGCCCAATACCACTCGATAGGTCACAACTCTGGGAAGTTAGGTGGATCCGCCTCTTTCGGTACAACATGGACTCCATTCGCTTCATACCATTCCAAAACCCCTTTTGTCGTATTGACTAGATGCTAAATCTCACAAAAATAGCGAGGGAGCGTCATGGCTGGGTAAGAATGGTAACAATCGCATCGCTTCACTAGGCAATCTCCACGGTAGATTTTCTTGACTAACATTCCGGTAGCTTTGGTTTGCTCGACCACAGTTGCATATTGCCCGCCAAACGAAATATTTTTTTTCGAAACTTAGTCTTTTTCTTCGTCCTGCAATGTTCTTTCACGCCGTTCTGTTGCTTAACAGTATAAAAAAAACATTCCAGGAAGCTGCCCAAAGTCCTCCAGCACATAAGTTTCAACGTCCATTATCACGTAGGAAACTTTGTTAAATATTCGCGAAACAGCTTGCGTGCCCGGGGTTCAGCCGTCACATTCTGTTCATCGTAACGGTTCGGAACAGTTTTAAAATTGAACGGTTTCATACCTTGACGGTGCTTTGAAATATGCATGATATATGCCAAAAATTTTGCTACAACCTTGAACTCATCTCCGTCGATAGTCTTACGAACTATATAAACTCGATGGTACTGGTTTCTTCCTCAATTAATTTACCAATTGTGTTTCCCAATCAAACGATTAAATTGATCGATCGATCGAGTTAACACCTACCTAAATCACGTCAACTGCTCTTTTCATTGAGGGTTTTTATAGGGCAAATACTAAAGAATATAGAAAGCAAATAAGATTAAATACTTTACACAAATTTACACAAACAATAAGCTAATAAGCTATATATACAAGTATGAAGCAAGCGTATCAGTTTTATGCGTATTCTCGTCAACCAGGTTATGTCTCTGACATTACCCACCCGCATTTTTTTTTTACTTTCGTAATGTTTCATTTTTCTTCTTTTCATCAGTCTTTTGCTGAAAAATTAAGTTTAAAACGGCAAAATATAACAAAAAAAAAAACTAAATTGCTGAGTATCCGAAATCTTTTCTCTCAAAACTTTGAAAATAAGTTAAAAACTGCGTAGATTTTGGGCAAAACGCTATCTCTGACTTTAAAAGAAATCCTTTCTCCTTCCTTCAAATCGACGTGGTTCATGAATGGCTTCTAAGAACAGTCTCTCAGATTAGAGAAGAATTGCTTCAAGAGTATACCTTTTCACAAGTTTAGTACATACCCCTCTTTTTCAAAGTAAAACGCATAACTTTCCAATTTGTTAATTATTGGCATTACTATTCTCACTTCTGTAGGGTTTTCGGAAACCATGAAATTACGCATGTCTCTCATTTCAATAGATTGCCACACGTAAGCCGACCCCGTTTCCCTCTCCTGCCCTCAAACTACTATTAATCGGAAAACAGAACAGAAAAATTCACGGTGATTATTAACATTCCAACAGTGGGGCCTTAGTCCGTCCATGTGAACGCGAATTGGTAAAAACTTTAGTCCCCCCTCTCATTCCGGTGGAGTTCCGTGATGGCTTGCGCTGCGTGGGCGACCAACCAGCGGAAAGCAATATAATTGCTGATGAAAAAGCCCTCGGGAATTCATTATTGAAATGAGCTCTGGTGGCCGTATTGGTTGGGTTTTTGCCGAGGCTCCAAACAGGTCCTCTATGTTTAGCACTCGGAAAGAGCCTCGAAACAGTCGAACGTCCATAAAACGCATTCAGATTTCATCATATAGTTTCAATCAGTTCTACAGAAGCGACCTGAAAATTACCATTTTAGCAATAGTTTTTTTTTGTGTACGTGTGTGTGTTTTGTGTACAAGCCTTACATCCTTTTACCATGTTTAATTTTTTGTTCGTCTCTCTTCACCAAGCAGCTTTGGTCAAAGCCAGCCCCTGACTTCACCAGCGCCACTATTTTGAAATTGCGAATGATATCAATCCTGATTAAGCGAAGCTCTATAGCGCAATATTTTGATGAGATTTTGTGTGCGGGGAAAGTGGAAAACGAGGCATTTATTTAGTTTTGTTGGAAACTTATTTGGTGGACTCAATACGCTTTTGTGTGGCTGGACATGGGGAACAAACAGGGTTCCTTTGTACAATCGCGCGCACACACACGCTCACTCACTCACTCACGGGAAACGGCAAACCCAGCCTCAGGAAGAGAGGAAAATTGGAAATAACTATTCCATGTGGCACACCGAAAGCACCGGGAGGGAGGGCACACGCACAGTTCGGTTTTGATTTATGAGCGGAAAGCGGGTGCGAACAGAATAATTACTCGGATTAAAATCGCTCGGAATGGAACACTCGGCCTAGGGGACCGGGTTTGTCCAGCGTCGGGCTGGGAGTGCAATTTCTCCATTTATTGTAGCCCAGCCGGATTCTGGGCTAGATAGCTGTCAAACTACCATGATTCATTACCAGGATCATTTATTTGGAAAAACGTCGCCGGTGCTGTAATCTAGTAGGCTATCCTAATATAGGTACCAGAATTTCGGATTTTTCCGCGGCATGAAGCGTTGGGCTATTGCAACGAGCGAAGCGAACAGCAAAGTGTTAAGGCCCCCTACAAGGTTGAGACAAGGTTGTATGTAAAAAAGATGAAAAGGTTTATTTTACTCGCTCCATCAAACTTTTCGTGTTCCTTCTAGGTCCCATAAGAACTATGCAAAATTTTAGCTCGATCGGTGAAACTATATTTCCGCGCCCGAGGTTTAAAGTCTCTCGTCAGAAAACTCTTGAAAGCTGGCAAACTTCATGGAGCAATGGCGAACTGGGACGATGGCTACATTCCATCATCCCTAGGGTATCGACGAAACCTTGGTTCAGGGGGATGAACGTGAGTCGCGATTTCATTCGTGTGATGTCTCGGCTCATGTCAAACCACTACACGTTCAACGCACATCTCCGGCGTATTGGGCTCGCGGAGAACGGTCTCTGCACCTGTGGCGAAGGTTATCAGGACATCGAGCATGTCGTGTGGTCGTGCGTAGAGTATCGTGACGCCAGGTCTGAGCTTAAGGAATTCCTTAGGGCCCGAGGTAGACCATCTGAGGTTCCGATCCGAGATGTATTGGCGAGTCGGGATAGTCTTTATATGCTCCTCATTTATAAGTACCTTAAACACATTAACGTACAAGTGTAATCTGTTATATTACTCATCAATTTGCTCCTTTTCCTTGACGATACTTCAACTGAGGCTAAGAATAAACTTCACCTACAGGTTCGTTACTAACATCCGCCCGATTTTCCCCATCCCTCGACTGTCCACCATCTTCATTGAAACTAACAAGTGTGTTTCTTTCATTCTCCTCGGCAACACCACCATCATCACCAACGAAGAGCCGCTCCATTCGATGACCAACATGCGGGCCACCCGCCGGGCCTTCGTAGCCTGGTGGTGCGGACCCACAGAAGGATGTGCAACTTTTGAAACGTTTCCACGTCAGATTTCAACACCACCGCCACAAAGAACCACTCCCATCGATGAGGGCAATCCGTCGGATCGAAGACTCAAGAGTGTTTCCTGAGGACCCACATAGACAAGCCCTTGGCATCGTAAACCTTAATGAATTGTGCCTTAATAAATATATCTTTGAAAAAAAAAATTCGTCTATATTCGAAGTGATCGTTAAAATGATTCAAGAACTTATATTTGAGTGTCATGTCTGTTTGTCTGTGTTATGTTAAGCTAGGTTTCTTTGCTTTAGATAGGTCCGAACAAGCGATAGCGAGGTCGGACAGCACATGAACAAAAACGATGTGGCGTAGCCGCTTTAGATATGTTTTCATTTTCACTTTATAAACGGAAAATACCACATACATTTACTTGGTAGATACACCTATGCAATTGCTTTGATGCTTAGTGGCTAATAGTCAACAAGTTTCCTTGGGAACTTCGTTCTGAGGTTCATGAATCAATCTTTATTCAAGAAGTACTATTGTATTGCATTCATTTGTGTTTATATTTAATCAATTCCAATTATAATATTAAGACAATCGCAGGAATCGGTGAAATGACCCTCTCGGCGAAATGGCTTTCGGCGAAATGGCTTTCGGCGAAACGACCCTGATCCGTTATGATCTTACGAACCAAGTAAAAATCAGTTCCATTAGGGCTGTGAACCATTTCGCGAATGATTTTATCTTTTGATTAAAAATTTACATTTCGATAGTAATTTTTCATCAAGTAGTAGTTTTAGTTAAAAAACTGTGGCCCAATTCAAAGTTTGACGGACGGAAAGTAACTAACCTTAACCTTAATTGATATACGTCTTGACAACGTAGCACAACTAAATTTTTAAATCGAATTCAATAAGAATTCCGAGCATTTTCGCAAGTATAATAAGAAGAAAGTGAAAAAGTTGAGAACACGTTCAAAGAATGCAAAAAATGCAATACTAAATTATGATTTTGAGGACCTTATATTCCGATAAATAACTCGACCAAAACATCAAAAATTGACTACCAATTTCAGTACTACATCAACACATGTAAAGTAATTCGTTTACTGCTGAATGACATACCTCGAATAGCGAACTGCAGCATCCCTACCGAACAGTTTGCTGCCATGGCCAGAAAACCATACGCCCATCAAAATAGGACGCAAACTTAGCGACTCGTGCCCTTCGTGTTCGGCTGAACAACAGCAACATGCGGCACATCACGCGGTCATCCGCATGGTAGTGCGGCCTGTGAGCGAGCCAGTGAAGCATCGCAAACCCTCAAACAATCCTCCTGTGGCGAGATCTTGGCAAGTTTCCCTCCCAAGAATGCGGCTCGTTGCGAGCCCCGAATAAAAAAAAACGGTTGAATGTTGCATGGAAAGGTTATCGGAAGATTCAAACCAGCTTCTTTCTACTCGGGTATCGGGCACCGCTAGGGGACACCGCATCACGTAAACTAAGCATGCAATTTAGTCAAGCCTCCGAAATACGCTTTACGCACCCTTCCGTTGATAGACCGGAGCCGAGTGTGTGTTGTTCCGCCTGGCTCGAACGGCCGGACCAAACGCTTGTGGGTCCGGAAAACCGGAATCTGAAGGGTGCACTGTGTGCAGAACAAAACAAAAAAAGAAAAAGAAAAAAGAAGAAAACAAGAATGCCAAAATAAGAGGGTGCCATTATTATGGCGAAAAGGGATATGTGGCCAAACCGGGAAGCCGCGCTCCCACATTTTAACATCATTTTTGAGTTTTTCCCTCCGCACAGTGTTGCACCGCAACCGTGGCATCGCGCCGTGGTGCCGCTTTTCGAAACGTACGATTTTCCTCGGGAAAACAACTATGCTTTGGCAGAACATTAGAGGGACGAAATCCCCCTGGGTGAGTGTACACTCTCTGCTACGTCATCACTCACACATCATCTTAATAGCGTCATGTTTTGCCATCAGATTATCGTTGAAAGTACGCGCGATAGGCACGACACAGAAAGAGTGATTCAACTAGCAGTGATGCAGGTTCCATGTCAAATTTACTAACAAAAATCAAACATAACGTCAACTTAGGGATCGTAAGTTGAACTACTAAGTGGCACTAGCAGTTCAATTTGAACGGTTAAGCACTGACTAGTCGAAGACGAAACTTCAAGCAAAATCGAAAAATCTTATTTCGGATACTTCCCCCAACATTCCAATACCTTTCCGGATGCAATTTCGCAACCATCAACCGTAACTCGTCATCAGTTCTGTTCAGCTGCTGACATTAGGGTGCGTTATTAATTCTAATTTTACGATACGGTATACTGGCTGGCTGCTGCTGCTGACTGATGCCTAACTGCAACCTGCGACCCGACAATAGTCGCCATAAGTTAAGTATGTATGTACTTTCGGCGACTCGCCCGGTGTAGGTATGTGTGTGTGGCAACGCATTTGCACAGATTCGAATCATTCATCCGAATCTAGATAGAGAGAGAGAGAGTGCGTTGAACATTATCGTGAGCTATCTATAACTTAATTTCAGTTTTTATGTTGCTCCGTTGTTGTCGTTTACCCTCTCGTACTTCCTTTTGTGATTGCAATGAGTTATTTTTTCCACCGTACCAGGGGTTCGTTCTGCTTGTGTCTCTGGCCGAGATCGATGGTTAGCGAATGGGATGTAAAATTTGATCGCAACCGAACAAACCGGAGTGAGGAGCAGAGCGGAAGTTTGGTTGCGGAAAACCATTCGCTTCTGGGGTGATTTTACAGCTTAGTTTTATGGGTTTCAATTTTTCCTGATACAAATCGTTCGAAATTTATTTGGGAGATATTTTGCAGTATGATACAGTTTTTTTTTCTTCCGGCCGTTCATCTTGGCTTATCTTGGGTGGCATCTCCAGTGTTTGGCCGGAATGATGAACACTTCCTTGTTTTTCTCCCTTCCAGTCTCCGTGTGTGCAATCCTCTCGATTCTTGCCGGAAGCAATTATTTATCTCCATCTTGAGGATGTTTTCAAGACATAGTCATAGACACCTAAAAGAGATTTCCAAACTTGGCCAATCCTACAATCGACACCTTGAAGTGTTACGATTGCATTCGAGGAGTTGTGCAATGCAGTTGTGGAATGACACGGTCGAAGAAAAGGTTAGACGTTTATCAATGAAACGATGACCACAGAAGGGAGGAACGCTTGCAGCTTTCAGGTCACCAAACCACCTTCCACGGTAGCATCCCATTGTACCGGTTGTAATTTATTACTTCCCTGTGCGTTGTTCTGTGCGGGTTTAGTTGTTGGAAAATAAAATCATAAGAGTGACCTTTTCATTGATAAAAATTTTTTGGTTTTACGGCTTAAACTGCTTGGAAGTGGGTCAACGGTGAACGAATCAAAATACCACGGGTGAGTAAGGTTCGATTACACCGATTTTTCATTCGCGATGAATGATTCAATAGCAGTAAATGGTTTTGGATAGACACGAAGATTTATAGGTCTTTAACGAAATCTATGTCCTGAGGACGTGAATTCCATTTTCCGAAATATTTTGCTATTGAACACTACGGCTTATCTTTTATATCTATAAATCATGTTATTCGACAAAAAATATAACCTGAATTGACATTGGTGGTCGAATCTCAAAGGCTTGTTTGACATTATTTCCCATAAAGACTCTATCACTTTCAGTTAAAGTTTTCACAAAGCAACGTCTAAATTTCTAATATTGGTTGCAGACAGAAACCCAAACTTCGAATGATGAAGACAAAACTTAGACAATTTATTTATCATCGAACATCTTAGGTATATTCAACAATAATGTTTCGGCTTCATTTAGGCTTCAAGAACCTGCATCTGTTTATATAGCAGAGTTAGCAGCAGTTCATTATAGTTTGAGTGTAATCGTCACATTATCTCCAAACCATTATTTTCTCTTCACAGATAGTCTGAGTGCAATTGAAGCCATTCGCTCAAACGCTGCTGGCAAAAATCAACCGTTTTTCTTGGGCAAAATAAAACAGTGCCTGAACGACATATTGAATTATGATCAAATCACAATAGTTTTGGTCCAAGCTCATTGCTCCATGCCAGGCAATGAAAGAGTCGATATTTTAGCCAAATTTGGTGCTATTGAGGGTGAAATTAATGAGAGATCGATTGCTTTCAACGAATTCTATAGCTCGTCACGCCAAAAAACACTTGCCAGCTTCTTGGGATAAAGATGATCTGGGCCGGTGGATGCACTCAATTATTCCTAAAATATCGACAAAGGTATGATCCAGAGGACTGGATGTGAGTAGGGACTTCATTCGTGTGATGTCCAGACTCATGTCCAATCACTACATGTTAGATGCACATCCCCATCGAATTGGACTTTCCGAAACTAATCATTGTGCTTGTGGCGAAGGTTATCGCGATATTGATCATGTCGTTTGGACATGCGGGGAGTATCGTGATGTCAGATCTCAACTAATAAATTCCTTGCGTACTCAAGGTAGACTATCCAATGTCCCAGTTCGCAACATTCATGCTTGTCGTGACCTTCCTTACATGAAACTTCTTTATCATTTCATTAAGTCCATTGGAGTTCCAGTTTAAATTTTATTTTATGTTAGACTGTTTTCTCTCCCATGAGTTCAACCAATAGCTAACTATATGATTTTGAATAAAAGTGATGAACTGATACAAACAAACCTGAAATAGTGATAAGATCATATACAAAATAAATGTATTTCATTTCATGTAATTTATAATAGCAACTCGCATGATAAAAACAGTGTTTAGGTTAACTAATGAGTACCAAAATACTAATATTCGAAATGTATTATATTAAAAGTACTATGTGTTGTGGATGCCACGGCGAAGAAAAACTTATGAAATTTACGATAAGGGACGCGGACGAATTGAGCTCTGCATCACCACTTATCTATGTTCTGCAGAGTTCTACACCAAAAATTTTAACTTTTCAACACACTTTTTCGCTGTCAATTTTCGAACAGAAAAGGTGACAGAATCATGATCAGCTAAGCTCGATGTATACGAGACTTTGCACGCGTCTCGAGTATGGCAAACAGCGCAAATAAATTAGTTATTTGAATTGTATGTCTAAAAATCTCGAGAACGGCTAATTTTAGCGGAAACTGAAACTGACCCAGGGTAGTTTCATCAAACAGACACTTTTCGCCAAACCTGATATAACAACCAGGTTCGAAACTGACTCGATTTTCAGTTCAACAACGTTAAAACTAGGTTCGACACTAGCTTCAAACAAACAGTTTGACAGCAGTTAGGGTGGAAACTGGGTTAGGTTTGGTATCAAGCGAAAACGACATTAGAAAGATCTGTAAATGTCACTAAATCGCTTAAGCGTTTTAACTTTTTCATTTCTCGAAAGAAAAATGTCGCAATCACATGAAATATTGGTTTTCAATACAAATTTTATGGTGTCGTGCCAGAATTTTGCCATTTTAGGTCGATTTGGGGAAGAATTACTCATTTCCAGTAGATTTTGCAAATAAATAACTCTTTAATATGTTAAAATTGGGATGTCAAAACCCTTGTAACGCTTTGCAACAAAATTTAACATAGAAAAAGTAAAACATATGACGCTTCGTGACACAAAACTAATAAAAAGAGTAACGGATGTAACATTTCGTAACACTTGTATCTTTCAAAAATGTAACACATTGAATGTTTTGTAACACCAAAAACTTATAAAAACATTACGCATGTGATGATTTGTAACGCCTATAATTTACAAAAATGTAACGCATGTAACGCTTCGTAACGCCTATAAATCAGTAAAACGTAATGCATGTAATGCTTTGTAACACCTTTATCTTATAAAAAGTAACGCATGTAACGATTCGTAACGCCTATAACTTTAAAAAAATAACACATGTAACGCTTCGTAACACCTATAACCTACAAAAAAGTAGCGCATGTAACGCTTCGTAACGCTTATAGCTTACTAAAAAGTAACGTACGTAACTCTTCGTAACGCCTTTATCTTATAAGAAGTAATGCATGTAACGATCCGTAACGCCTATAACTTACAAAAAAGTAACGCTTCGTAACACCTGTAACTTACAAAAAGCAACGCATGTAACGCTTCGTAGCTCCTATAACTTACTAAAAAGTAACGCATGTATCATGTAACGCTTATAGCTTACTAAAAAGTAACGTACGTAACGCTTCGTAATGCCTTTATCTTATAAAAAAGTAACGCATGTAACGATTCGTAACGCCTATAACTTACAAAAAAGTAACGCTTCGTAACACCTGTAACTTACAAAAAGCAACGCATGTAACGCTTCGTAACGCCTACAATTTACGAAAAAAATACGCATGTAACGCTTCGTAACGCCTATTCTGACTTTGATTCGTAACGCCTGATTCTGATTCTGATTCGTAACGCCTATAATTTACTAAAAAGTAACACATATATCGCTTCGTATCGCCTGTATCTTACAAAAAAGTAACACATGAAACGTTTTGTAACACCTAAAACTTACAAAAATGTTACGCATATAACGATTTGTAACGCCTATAACTAACAAAAGAATAACGCATGTAGTGCTTCGTAATGCCTACAACTTATTTAAAGTAACGCTTTGTAACTCATCTCACTTACTTAAAAGTAACGCATGTGAGGCGTCGTAACACCTTAACTTACAAAAATATAACGCTTCGTAACGCATATAACTTTCAAAAAAGTAACACTTTGTACCGCTCCGTAACACCTATAACTTAGTAAACACCTATGATTCACAAAAAAATAACGCATGTAACGCATCGTACGCCTATAACTTACAGAAAAGTAACGTACGTAGTGCTTCGTAACGCCTATGAATTACTAAAAAGAAACGCATGTAACGCTTCATAACATCTTTAACTTACATAAAAAAGTAACGCATGTAACGCTTCGTAACGTCATAACTCACAAAAAAGTAACGCATGTAATGCTTCGTAACATCTATAATTTACGAGAAAGTAACGCATGTAACGCTTCGTAACGTCAATACTCACAAAAAAGATTAAGGCCATCGTCCAAGTATCATGCGCGCGGATGTTTCAGGGAAATTTCGATGGAAAAGTTGAAATTTTTTCCAAAAACTACAAGGATCAGCCCCATGGGGTTGTTCGAGCCGTTGATGTGGAACAAGGCAACCAAAATTTCCAATGATTGACATTTTCAATTAATCGTCACACTTTTGAATCCGCAAATGCACAAGAGTCTGCATAGATTGATCCTTATTAGGAATCAACACCGAACACGCGAACCCAGAATATAGACTCTATTTATCGTGATTTGTATTTGTTTCGTAGCCGACGAAATTACATCAATAGCCCAAATGTATACAATTAAATGTTTGTACATGCTTGCGATACGGATATCGATATTTAAGCTTCTCTTCACCAAGCTTGTGTTCAAGTTTTGTATGCAACCAGTTATTTTTATAGCGTATCTCTACATTATTACCATTTTGCGATTTCGGTTGAAGCGATAAAATATTTCTCATTATCAATCGAGTTCATCTTATCTTATAAATCATCATCTTATAAATTAGAAATTAGTTTTATGCACTCAAAATTTACCCTGGGGTAGTTGTCAATTTCTCAGGCGAAACGACATAACATGGGGTTTCATCCAATCTTGCATGACACAAGATCAGAGCATACCAATTAAAGCTTCAAACCGTTTATGGCACTTTTTGTCTTGCTGTGTAGCAACAACCTACCTCTAGCAAGGTACGTAAAAGACTGAAACGTTAGCTATAATTTCGCTTCTATTTGTAGATTCGCGTGCTTCCAACAGCTTTGCTTTTGCTTGGATTGACCAATCAGAGCGCTGCTTTCCCTTTGATATATCGCTTACTCCTTCAAAACCGTCGACTATGGCAGGGAAATCCGGTATGGCGGAGATTTTTTGCAGCCAAAATAGGACACTGCTAGCTATTATTCAACATTTCAATGATATAAAATTTAAAATACATGGCTGTGAACATTCAAATCAATACGTAGAAATATTTCCAATCAAATGGTGACATAATATTAATAATTGATACAAAATTGACTAAGCTGTAATTTTTCAAAACCTGACCACATTTCTACGTGTATTTTTCTTGAGTTTCTAGTTTGCACTGCTATATAGAAAACAAAAATGTGTTCAACATTAAAACAAAACCATACAGAGCTTTGAAATTTTTTTATCTATCTGCAGGCTGAAAATGGCTGGAGAATTCAGAGGATTGTGATGTAGTCAAACCTGTAACCGAAAATATCAAAACTTTCTTGGCCGCCCGGTCACATCGATAGTCATTTTGTACATGGAGAGAAATGTAATACACACAGTGAGCCACGTGGTAATGCGCGACCGACTGGCCTCAGCCCTTAAAGATGTTTGATATTTTCGGTTACAAGTTTGACTACATCACATAAATTCCAATAAAGCTACCGCTTGTTTGGCAGCCTTGCTGAGCCGATTTCATTTCTCTCTCATGGCTCGTTACGTTACTAGGAAACAAGAGCAGAAAACAATGGCGCCGCCATAGAAACCGACTTACCTTCACAAAAATAACTTTCACTTAATTTTCATCGCGACAACGTATATGTTTTTATGCACTAATCGCATCTAAATTAAATTATCTAGACATTGTCATGATAGATTTTTTATCCATGCTTTTGAAGGCGAGATATTCAATGAACAATTTGAAAGACGGCGTTTTTAGCTATGCAATTCTTCCTTCAGAAAAAAGATTTTCCCGACCGCTAAAGTCAATGAATCATTCTGAAGCGTGAATATAGTTTTCTACAACAATAAGGCCTCAGCTCTTAATGCTTGTTTTCAACAAAATCTAGACGCCCCTAAATACGTATAGCTCTGGAAATACGCGCAAACTGATGACTGTGTAAAATCAGTTTTTGGTGACACTAAAAGCTTTTGGATCGAAGATGGCGTCGAAAAAAGTGCAAGTTCGACAAGTTTGCGGTCGCAATGAAAATTCAGATCTGTCAGTAAGAAAACTTATCAGAAAGTTTGGTTTTCCTGCAAGCACTGTGTATAACGTTCGTAAATATTTTGATATACGTTTGACCAAAGCTAGAAAGGCTGTGAGCGGAACAAAAACGAATCTCATGAACAACCAGAAGAAAGCAGATCTTTCGGTCCGTACTGTTCTTGAATTTTGCAACGACTCCAAACAATGCCTACCCGATCAGATGCACATAACAAAATCGTAACACAAGTATATCAACAGTTGATATGTATAACAATTTGTGTTATTTTGAGATAATTAACGAACGAAAACAGTTGAAAGTTAAAACTAATGATATCTATATAATAACAAAATCAGATATGATGTTTTATTTTAGTTTGATGAAGTTCTTTAATTGAAAAAAAAAATGAGTTCTTCCGTTGCTTCATATCGAAATATAATAAGATCCGAATTTCAAAGAACTAAAAGAAGAAACGAGATAAATTATTCATTTTCAGTGATATAGTTTTTCTGTGTTAAATTTGCTATCTAATTTATTACAACTATTGTTTTAAATTTCTGCTTTCTGACTCCTGTAGTTATTTTTTTTCATAAATACGTTTATTTCATAGGCAATATACATAAGTTTTTCTTCGCCGTGGCATCCACAATACATAGTACTTTAAACCTAATACATTTCGAATATCATATTAGTATGTTGGTATTCATTAGTTAATCTAAACACTGTTTTTATCAAGCGAGCTGCTATTATAAATTACATTAAATGTAATACATTTATTTTTTACATGATCTTATAACTATTTCAGGTTTGTTTGTATCAGTTCATCACTTTTATTTAATATAAGATAGCTGGCTATTGGTTGAACTCATGGAAGAGAAAACAGTCTTACATAAAATAAAATTTAAACTGGAACTCCAATGGACTTAATGAAATGATAAAGAAGTTTCATGTAAGGAAGGTCACGACAAGCATGAATGTTGCGAACTGGGACATTGGATAGTCTACCTTGGGTACGCAAGGAATTTATTAGTTGAGATCTGACATCACGATACTCCACGCATGTCCAAACAACATGGTCAATAACGCGGTAACCTTTGCCACAAGCACAATGATTAGTCTCGGAAAGTCCAATTCGAAGGAGATGTGCATCTAACGTGTAGTGATTGGACATGAGTCTGGACATCACACGAAGCTGTAGTTATATCAAATTCAATAATAATAGTGATACAAACGTTTCAAAATCTGTTACGATTTTGTTCCCGCTAGAGTCTTTTTTGTTATGATTTATGTTGTTTTAACAGCTTACCAGCCAAAAATATATCCAAATTTGTTACAAAATATTTCTGAAACAAATTACTCCAGTTGTTATAATTCTGCTATTACCATCTGATCGGGATTGCATCGGGAAACGTGTGCAACAGTGTCACGTACCAATCGATTAAAATGCAGACAAAATGTCATCTCGAATTAATCGAACATCAATCAGTAGCATCAATCAAAGCGAACCCCGTTCCCTTGAGGGAACATCGAAGGAGGAGGAGGGTTGTTACAACCACCGTAGTCCTCAAACATCCCCCAAAACGATGTGTTCACGTTCCGAGGTAGGCCGGATAGTAAGGCACATGCATAAAGCATGACTCAAATGTTGCCGTTCCTGAATGAGGTAGCACATCAATCCGCTGCGGTATGACGACGGCCTTCCTGCCAGGGCCCTAAAACATCATCGCTGTCTAACGGAAGCACGGAAGAAGTAAAATAAAATATAAATTATGCAAATTTTATTATTCATTTCTATAAATTTAGCTCATCTTCTTCCTCCGGAGGCTGATGATTGTATGCACTTCTTTCCCATTTCTTCGCCGGTTGCCGATGAATCGACTCTCCCTTTTACGGGGACGGTCGCAGCAAATATAAGGAAAACCAAGTCCCGAACGAGTACGGTTTTCGAACGGGAGATTGATTTTCGATCTCAATGATAGGCTTACCGCTTCTGTTTGCCTTGATTGCGTGTTCCGTTCCGAACGCTTCCTTCCAGAAGTGCACAAGGGGACAAGCCACTTTCCCGTCCTCCCTCCGGTCGAAACCCACCGGGGCAAAATCTGCTGCCAGTGTGAAGTGGCGGGAGTGCTTTTCGCAACGAGCCCGGTCTTGATGCGGCGGAAGGTTTCTGGTTTGGTTTTGGGCGGCTTGCTCGACGGCGGCGACGACGGGCGACATCAACATCAACATCAAACCGGTCCCAAATCAAACCAACCGACCGACCATCTTCGGTTGTTCGACGGATGTGGATCCGATTTGCTCTGCACCCTCAAACATCGACCGCGCTGCCGCAGCCTTACTCCGGTCTGGTGGTGGTGCTTCTCAGTTCCTTATCGTTTGCAAAACCGGCAACGGGAGGTAGGGAGGTAGGTAGGTTAAAAGTAAATAGAGGAAATTAAATTTGGTTGTATTTAAGCTGATGACAATGGTTTGGAGTTTTCTGTCGGAGTGCGTTGCCTTTTTTTCTTCTCGATCCTATCCTCTCGCCTACCCGCCGAAGGTGACAATGATCAGCAGCAAAATGAGGATGGGGACGCTTGATTGGGAGACGTCGCCCAAATGCTATCGGAAAGAGATTGGTGTGAAAAGAAAATAATCAGGGCAACGCGTGTCTTGTTTTGGGGGGGAAGCAAACCCGCCGGGATTGCTCTCTTTAGCCTATTTAAGAAGTGCCTAATTCAATTTGGAAGATATTTACATTTGAGATTTGTCACCCTAAATTTGGTGTTGCTTTAGAGGTGTGTCTGTAAATTCGTTTCTTCGGTATGTCGTCTGAAATGTATACATACGGAGTGGAATGTTCCTTTTTCAGCACATCCTCCCATGTTTTCGTAAGTTGCGTAGATCATATTTACTTTCCAGGGAAGCGGATAAACATATTTTACCTTTCTTGTATTTTTATGCACTATGAAAAAACAAAAAAAACACTACAAATTGAACTGTTTAATGCAATTTGAACTGCTAAGCAGACGTCTTCGTCTTTGATTCATCAGTACTTAGCGGCTCAAATTGAACTACCGAGTTTTGCATTAAGATGTTCAATTTGAACTGCTATGCACTGATGAGTCAAAGACGAAAAGTAAACATATCAAAATAGGTTATGTGCCCTGGCACAAAATTTGGCTAACAATAAATAGAAAATAGAAAAAAAAACAAAAAACCGAATTTGGGAAAAAAAATTTGAAAATTATGAAAGACCAAAAAAACAGGGCACCAAATTGTTAAAAAAAAATGGAAAACAACATGGAAAAAAACAAGCACTATAAACTACAAACAGAGTAAAAAAATATATAGAAAAACACTACAAACTCAAAGCATAGAAAAATTGAACTAAATCAAAGAACAAAAATAATCGAAAGTACAGAGCTAAGAAAAAACATAGTATAAAAATAATAAACAGAAAACAAAAAACAGGAATACGAAAAGCTAAGCACAAAATAAAACCAAATACATTAAGAGCGGAAAAACAGGTAAAACCTTAAACACAAGGAAAAACATGAAACAACACAAATATAAAAAAGAAAAACAAACTAACATAGATTAGTAAAAAATAAAAGAAAAAAAACTTATAACGCAAAACCTAAATGAAAAATATAAGACAGTAGAATTTGAATTACCAATTCAAGAAAAACCAAACTAGAAAACTGAAAAACTGAAAATTTAAAAATGAAAAACTGAAATACCAAAATAATGAAATACTGAAATACTGGAAAACAGAAAAAAAACTGAAAAAAGCTGAAAAAACTGAAGAGCTGAAAAGGCTGAAAAACTGAACTACTGAAATACTAAAGAAATTAAAACCTGAAAAATTGATAAACTGAAAAACTGAAAAATTGAAAAACTGAAAAACTGAAAAACTGAAAAACTGAAAAACTGAAAAACTGAAAAACTGAAATACTGAAATACTGAAATACTGAAATACTGAAATACTGAAATACTGAAATACTGAAATACCAAGCCAAGAAAAAACATAGTAAAAAAAAAAATAATAAACAGAAAACAAAAAACAGGAATACGAAAAGCTAAGCACAAAATAAAACCAAATACATTAAGAGCGGAAAAACAGGTAAAACCTAAAACACAAGGAAAAACATGAAACAACACAAATTTAAAAAAGAAAAACAAACAAACAAAGATTAGTAAAAAATAAAAGAAAAAAAGCTTATAACGCAAAACCAAAATGAAAAATATAAGACAGTAGAATTTAAATTACAAATTAAAAAACAAAACTGCAAAACTGAAAATTGAAAAATGAAAAACTGAAATACTAAAATACTGAAATACTGGTAAACAGAAAAAAAACTGAAAAAACTGAAGAGCTGAAAAGACTGAAAAACTGAACTACTGAAATACTAAAGAAATTAGAAACTGAAAAATTAAAAACTGAAAAACTGAAAAAATTTAGAAACTTGACAAAAACTAAAGAAAATGAAAAAAAATGAATAAAATTGAAAAAAATTGGAAAAACTGTAAGAAATGAAAAAACTGAAAAACTGAAAAACTGAAAAACTGAAAACTGAAAACTGAAAACTGAAAAACTGAAAAACTGAAAAACTGAAAAACTGAAAAACTGAAAAACTGAAAAACTGAAAAACTGAAAAACTGAAAAACTGAAAAACTGAAAAACTGAAAAACTGAAAAACTGAAAAACTGAAAAACTGAAAAACTGAAAAACTGAAAAACTGAAAAACTGAAAAACTGAAAAACTGAAAAACTGAAAAACTGAAAAACTGAAAAACTGAAAAACTGAAAAACTGAAAAACTGAAAAACTGAAAAACTGAAAAACTGAAAAACTGAAAAACTGAAAAACTGAAAAACTGAAAAACTGAAAAACTGAAAAACTGAAAAACTGAAAAACTGAAAAACTGAAAAACTGAAAAACTGAAAAACTGAAAAACTGAAAAACTGAAAAACTGAAAAACTGAAAAACTGAAAAATTGAAAAATTGAAAAATTGAAAAATTGAAAAATTGAAAAATTGAAAAATTGAAAAATTGAAAAATTGAAAAATTGAAAAATTGAAAAATTGAAAAATTGAAAAATTGAAAAATTGAAAAATTGAAAAATTGAAAAATTGAAAAATTGAAAAATTGAAAAATTGAAAAATTGAAAAATTGAAAAATTGAAAAATTGAAAAATTGAAAAATTGAAAAATTGAAAAATTGAAAAATTGAAAAATTGAAAAATTGAAAAATTGAAAAATTGAAAAATTGAAAAATTGAAAAATTGAAAAATTGAAAAATTGAAAAATTGAAAAATTGAAAAATTGAAAAATTGAAAAATTGAAAAATTGAAAAATTGAAAAATTGAAAAATTGAAAAATTGAAAAATTGAAAAATTGAAAAATTGAAAAATTGAAAAATTGAAAAATTGAAAAATTGAAAAATTGAAAAATTGAAAAATTGAAAAATTGAAAAATTGAAAAATTGAAAAATTGAAAAATTGAAAAATTGAAAAATTGAAAAATTGAAAAATTGAAAAATTGAAAAATTGAAAAATTGAAAAATTGAAAAATTGAAAAATTGAAAAATTGAAAAATTGAAAAATTGAAAAATTGAAAAATTGAAAAATTGAAAAATTGAAAAATTGAAAAATTGAAAAATTGAAAAATTGAAAAATTGAAAAATTGAAAAATTGAAAAATTGAAAAATTGAAAAATTGAAAAATTGAAAAATTGAAAAATTGAAAAATTGAAAAATTGAAAAATTGAAAAATTGAAAAATTGAAAAATTGAAAATTGAAAAATTGAAAAATTGAAAAATTGAAAAATTGAAAAATTGAAAAATTGAAAAATTGAAAAATTGAAAAATTGAAAAATTGAAAAATTGAAAAATTGAAAAATTGAAAAATTGAAAAATTGAAAAATTGAAAAATTGAAAAATTGAAAAATTGAAAAATTGAAAAATTGAAAAATTGAAAAATTGAAAAATTGAAAAATTGAAAAATTGAAAAATTGAAAAATTGAAAAATTGAAAAATTGAAAAATTGAAAAATTGAAAAATTGAAAAATTGAAAAATTGAAAAATTGAAAAATTGAAAAATTGAAAAATTGAAAAATTGAAAAATTGAAAAATTGAAAAATTGAAAAATTGAAAAATTGAAAAATTGAAAAATTGAAAAATTGAAAAATTGAAAAATTGAAAAATTGAAAAATTGAAAAATTGAAAAATTGAAAAATTGAAAAATTGAAAAATTGAAAAATTGAAAAATTGAAAAATTGAAAAATTGAAAAATTGAAAAATTGAAAAATTGAAAAATTGAAAAATTGAAAAATTGAAAAATTGAAAAATTGAAAAATTGAAAAATTGAAAAATTGAAAAATTGAAAAATTGAAAAATTGAAAAATTGAAAAATTGAAAAATTGAAAAATTGAAAAATTGAAAATTGAAAAATTGAAAAATTGAAAAATTGAAAAATTGAAAAATTGAAAAATTGAAAAATTGAAAAATTGAAAAATTGAAAAATTGAAAAATTGAAAAATTGAAAAATTGAAAAATTGAAAAATTGAAAAATTGAAAAATTGAAAAATTGAAAAATTGAAAAATTGAAAAATTGAAAAATTGAAAAATTGAAAAATTGAAAAATTGAAAAATTGAAAAATTGAAAAATTGAAAAATTGAAAAATTGAAAAATTGAAAAATTGAAAAATTGAAAAATTGAAAAATTGAAAAATTGAAAAATTGAAAAATTGAAAAATTGAAAAATTGAAAAATTGAAAAATTGAAAAATTGAAAAATTGAAAAATTGAAAAATTGAAAAATTGAAAAATTGAAAAATTGAAAAATTGAAAAATTGAAAAATTGAAAAATTGAAAAATTGAAAAATTGAAAAATTGAAAAATTGAAAAATTGAAAAATTGAAAAATTGAAAAATTGAAAAATTGAAAAATTGAAAAATTGAAAAATTGAAAAATTGAAAAATTGAAAAATTGAAAAATTGAAAAATTGAAAAATTGAAAAATTGAAAAATTGAAAAATTGAAAAATTGAAAAATTGAAAAATTGAAAAATTGAAAAATTGAAAAATTGAAAAATTGAAAAATTGAAAAATTGAAAAATTGAAAAATTGAAAAATTGAAAAATTGAAAAATTGAAAAATTGAAAAATTGAAAAATTGAAAAATTGAAAAATTGAAAAATTGAAAAATTGAAAAATTGAAAAATTGAAAAATTGAAAAATTGAAAAATTGAAAAATTGAAAAATTGAAAAATTGAAAAATTGAAAAATTGAAAAATTGAAAAATTGAAAAATTGAAAAATTGAAAAATTGAAAAATTGAAAAATTGAAAAATTGAAAAATTGAAAAATTGAAAATTGAAAAATTGAAAAATTGAAAAATTGAAAAATTGAAAAATTGAAAAATTGAAAAATTGAAAAATTGAAAAATTGAAAAATTGAAAAATTGAAAAATTGAAAAATTGAAAAATTGAAAAATTGAAAAATTGAAAAATTGAAAAATTGAAAAATTGAAAAATTGAAAAATTGAAAAATTGAAAAATTGAAAAATTGAAAAATTGAAAAATTGAAAAATTGAAAAATTGAAAAATTGAAAAATTGAAAAATTGAAAAATTGAAAAATTGAAAAATTGAAAAATTGAAAAATTGAAAAATTGAAAAATTGAAAAATTGAAAAATTGAAAAATTGAAAAATTGAAAAATTGAAAAATTGAAAAATTGAAAAATTGAAAAATTGAAAAATTGAAAAATTGAAAAATTGAAAAATTGAAAAATTGAAAAATTGAAAAATTGAAAAATTGAAAAATTGAAAAATTGAAAAATTGAAAAATTGAAAAATTGAAAAATTGAAAAATTGAAAAATTGAAAAATTGAAAATTGAAAAATTGAAAAATTGAAAAATTGAAAAATTGAAAAATTGAAAAATTGAAAAATTGAAAAATTGAAAAATTGAAAAATTGAAAAATTGAAAAATTGAAAAATTGAAAAATTGAAAAATTGAAAAATTGAAAAATTGAAAAATTGAAAAATTGAAAAATTGAAAAATTGAAAAATTGAAAAATTGAAAAATTGAAAAATTGAAAAATTGAAAAATTGAAAAATTGAAAAATTGAAAAATTGAAAAATTGAAAAATTGAAAAATTGAAAAATTGAAAAATTGAAAAATTGAAAAATTGAAAAATTGAAAAATTGAAAAATTGAAAAATTGAAAAATTGAAAAATTGAAAAATTGAAAAATTGAAAAATTGAAAAATTGAAAAATTGAAAAATTGAAAAATTGAAAAATTGAAAAATTGAAAAATTGAAAAATTGAAAAATTGAAAAATTGAAAAATTGAAAAATTGAAAAATTGAAAAATTGAAAAATTGAAAAATTGAAAAATTGAAAAATTGAAAAATTGAAAAATTGAAAAATTGAAAAATTGAAAAATTGAAAAATTGAAAAATTGAAAAATTGAAAAATTGAAAAATTGAAAAATTGAAAAATTGAAAAATTGAAAAATTGAAAAATTGAAAAATTGAAAAATTGAAAAATTGAAAAATTGAAAAATTGAAAAATTGAAAAATTGAAAAATTGAAAAATTGAAAAATTGAAAAATTGAAAAATTGAAAAATTGAAAAATTGAAAAATTGAAAAATTGAAAAATTGAAAATTGAAAAATTGAAAAATTGAAAAATTGAAAAATTGAAAAATTGAAAAATTGAAAAATTGAAAAATTGAAAAATTGAAAAATTGAAAAATTGAAAAATTGAAAAATTGAAAAATTGAAAAATTGAAAAATTGAAAAATTGAAAAATTGAAAAATTGAAAAATTGAAAAATTGAAAAATTGAAAAATTGAAAAATTGAAAAATTGAAAAATTGAAAAATTGAAAAATTGAAAAATTGAAAAATTGAAAAATTGAAAAATTGAAAAATTGAAAAATTGAAAAATTGAAAAATTGAAAAATTGAAAAATTGAAAAATTGAAAAATTGAAAAATTGAAAAATTGAAAAATTGAAAAATTGAAAAATTGAAAAATTGAAAAATTGAAAAATTGAAAAATTGAAAAATTGAAAAATTGAAAAATTGAAAAATTGAAAAATTGAAAAATTGAAAAATTGAGAAAAATTGAAAAATTGAAAAATTGAAAAATTGAAAAATTGAAAAATTGAAAAATTGAAAAATTGAAAAATTGAAAAATTGAAAAATTGAAAAATTGAAAAATTGAAAAATTGAAAAATTGAAAAATTGAAAAATTGAAAAATTGAAAAATTGAAAAATTGAAAAATTGAAAAATTGAAAAATTGAAAAATTGAAAAATTGAAAAATTGAAAAATTGAAAAATTGAAAAATTGAAAAATTGAAAAATTGAAAAATTGAAAAATTGAAAAATTGAAAAATTGAAAAATTGAAAAATTGAAAAATTGAAAAATTGAAAAATTGAAAAATTGAAAAATTGAAAAATTGAAAAATTGAAAAATTGAAAAATTGAAAAATTGAAAAATTGAAAAATTGAAAAATTGAAAAATTGAAAAATTGAAAAATTGAAAAATTGAAAAATTGAAAAATTGAAAAATTGAAAAATTGAAAAATTGAAAAATTGAAAAATTGAAAAATTGAAAAATTGAAAAATTGAAAAATTGAAAAATTGAAAAATTGAAAAATTGAAAAATTGAAAAATTGAAAAATTGAAAAATTGAAAAATTGAAAAATTGAAAAATTGAAAAATTGAAAAATTGAAAAATTGAAAAATTGAAAAATTGAAAAATTGAAAAATTGAAAAATTGAAAAATTGAAAAATTGAAAAATTGAAAAATTGAAAAATTGAAAAATTGAAAAATTGAAAAATTGAAAAATTGAAAAATTGAAAAATTGAAAAATTGAAAAATTGAAAAATTGAAAAATTGAAAAATTGAAAAATTGAAAAATTGAAAAATTGAAAAATTGAAAAATTGAAAAATTGAAAAATTGAAAAATTGAAAAATTGAAAAATTGAAAAATTGAAAAATTGAAAAATTGAAAAATTGAAAAATTGAAAAATTGAAAAATTGAAAAATTGAAAAATTGAAAAATTGAAAAATTGAAAAATTGAAAAATTGAAAAATTGAAAAATTGAAAAATTGAAAAATTGAAAAATTGAAAAATTGAAAAATTGAAAAATTGAAAAATTGAAAAATTGAAAAATTGAAAAATTGAAAAATTGAAAAATTGAAAAATTGAAAAATTGAAAAATTGAAAAATTGAAAAATTGAAAAATTGAAAAATTGAAAAATTGAAAAATTGAAAAATTGAAAAATTGAAAAATTGAAAAATTGAAAAATTGAAAAATTGAAAAATTGAAAAATTGAAAAATTGAAAAATTGAAAAATTGAAAAATTGAAAAATTGAAAAATTGAAAAATTGAAAAATTGAAAAATTGAAAAATTGAAAAATTGAAAAATTGAAAAATTGAAAAATTGAAAAATTGAAAAATTGAAAAATTGAAAAATTGAAAAATTGAAAAATTGAAAAATTGAAAAATTGAAAAATTGAAAAATTGAAAAATTGAAAAATTGAAAAATTGAAAAATTGAAAAATTGAAAAATTGAAAAATTGAAAAATTGAAAAATTGAAAAATTGAAAAATTGAAAAATTGAAAAATTGAAAAATTGAAAAATTGAAAAATTGAAAAATTGAAAAATTGAAAAATTGAAAAATTGAAAAATTGAAAAATTGAAAAATTGAAAAATTGAAAAATTGAAAAATTGAAAAATTGAAAAATTGAAAAATTGAAAAATTGAAAAATTGAAAAATTGAAAAATTGAAAAATTGAAAAATTGAAAAATTGAAAAATTGAAAAATTGAAAAATTGAAAAATTGAAAAATTGAAAAATTGAAAAATTGAAAAATTGAAAAATTGAAAAATTGAAAAATTGAAAAATTGAAAAATTGAAAAATTGAAAAATTGAAAAATTGAAAAATTGAAAAATTGAAAAATTGAAAAATTGAAAAATTGAAAAATTGAAAAATTGAAAAATTGAAAAATTGAAAAATTGAAAAATTGAAAAATTGAAAAATTGAAAAATTGAAAAATTGAAAAATTGAAAAATTGAAAAATTGAAAAATTGAAAAATTGAAAAATTGAAAAATTGAAAAATTGAAAAATTGAAAAATTGAAAAATTGAAAAATTGAAAAATTGAAAAATTGAAAAATTGAAAAATTGAAAAATTGAAAAATTGAAAAATTGAAAAATTGAAAAATTGAAAAATTGAAAAATTGAAAAATTGAAAAATTGAAAAATTGAAAAATTGAAAAATTGAAAAATTGAAAAATTGAAAAATTGAAAAATTGAAAAATTGAAAAATTGAAAAATTGAAAAATTGAAAAATTGAAAAATTGAAAAATTGAAAAATTGAAAAATTGAAAAATTGAAAAATTGAAAAATTGAAAAATTGAAAAATTGAAAAATTGAAAAATTGAAAAATTGAAAAATTGAAAAATTGAAAAATTGAAAAATTGAAAAATTGAAAAATTGAAAAATTGAAAAATTGAAAAATTGAAAAATTGAAAAATTGAAAAATTGAAAAATTGAAAAATTGAAAAATTGAAAAATTGAAAAATTGAAAAATTGAAAAATTGAAAAATTGAAAAATTGAAAAATTGAAAAATTGAAAAATTGAAAAATTGAAAAATTGAAAAATTGAAAAATTGAAAAATTGAAAAATTGAAAAATTGAAAAATTGAAAAATTGAAAAATTGAAAAATTGAAAAATTGAAAAATTGAAAAATTGAAAAATTGAAAAATTGAAAAATTGAAAAATTGAAAAATTGAAAAATTGAAAAATTGAAAAATTGAAAAATTGAAAAATTGAAAAATTGAAAAATTGAAAAATTGAAAAATTGAAAACAGAAAACAGAAAACAGAAAACAGAAAACAGAAAACAGAAAACAGAAAACAGAAAACAGAAAACAGAAAACAGAAAACAGAAAACAGAAAACAGAAAACAGAAAACAGAAAACAGAAAACAGAAAACAGAAAACAGAAAACAGAAAACAGAAAACAGAAAACAGAAAACAGAAAACAGAAAACAGAAAACAGAAAACAGAAAACAGAAAACAGAAAACAGAAAACAGAAAACAGAAAACAGAAAACAGAAAACAGAAAACAGAAAACAGAAAACAGAAAACAGAAAACAGAAAACAGAAAACAGAAAACAGAAAACAGAAAACAGAAAACAGAAAACAGAAAACAGAAAACAGAAAACAGAAAACAGAAAACAGAAAACAGAAAACAGAAAACAGAAAACAGAAAACAGAAAACAGAAAACAGAAAACAGAAAACAGAAAACAGAAAACAGAAAACAGAAAACAGAAAACAGAAAACAGAAAACAGAAAACAGAAAACAGAAAACAGAAAACAGAAAACAGAAAACAGAAAACAGAAAACAGAAAACAGAAAACAGAAAACAGAAAACAGAAAACAGAAAACAGAAAACAGAAAACAGAAAACAGAAAACAGAAAACAGAAAACAGAAAACAGAAAACAGAAAACAGAAAACAGAAAACAGAAAACAGAAAACAGAAAACAGAAAACAGAAAACAGAAAACAGAAAACAGAAAACAGAAAACAGAAAACAGAAAACAGAAAACAGAAAACAGAAAACAGAAAACAGAAAACAGAAAACAGAAAACAGAAAACAGAAAACAGAAAACAGAAAACAGAAAACAGAAAACAGAAAACAGAAAACAGAAAACAGAAAACAGAAAACAGAAAACAGAAAACAGAAAACAGAAAACAGAAAACAGAAAACAGAAAACAGAAAACAGAAAACAGAAAACAGAAAACAGAAAACAGAAAACAGAAAACAGAAAACAGAAAACAGAAAACAGAAAACAGAAAACAGAAAACAGAAAACAGAAAACAGAAAACAGAAAACAGAAAACAGAAAACAGAAAACAGAAAACAGAAAACAGAAAACAGAAAACAGAAAACAGAAAACAGAAAACAGAAAACAGAAAACAGAAAACAGAAAACAGAAAACAGAAAACAGAAAACAGAAAACAGAAAACAGAAAACAGAAAACAGAAAACAGAAAACAGAAAACAGAAAACAGAAAACAGAAAACAGAAAACAGAAAACAGAAAACAGAAAACAGAAAACAGAAAACAGAAAACAGAAAACAGAAAACAGAAAACAGAAAACAGAAAACAGAAAACAGAAAACAGAAAACAGAAAACAGAAAACAGAAAACAGAAAACAGAAAACAGAAAACAGAAAACAGAAAACAGAAAACAGAAAACAGAAAACAGAAAACAGAAAACAGAAAACAGAAAACAGAAAACAGAAAACAGAAAACAGAAAACAGAAACTGAAAGCAACACAAAAAAGTGGAACACTCAAAAATATGCAGAAAACAATCAGGCAAAACAAAACGTATGAGGTCAAAGCAATGCCAAATTATGAAACAACAAAAACAATGAGAAAATTTATGAAATTTTTATTGGTATCGATAGAACGATCAACATAATTTAATGTTTGAAGATGCAAATTTTGGCCGCGGCTCCGCTTTAGATGGCCCATGCACAAGGTCGAATTTTGGCAAACTCTATCGAACATATCGGCTGGTATCCACACTAAACAGTAACTTTTTTGGGATGCATTGGTAGCTCTTGCAATAAGCTTCGTCGTTGAACACAATTTTTCGATAAAAAAGTGGATCATTCTCCAATCTTTTATAATTTAGTCTATTTATATTGAATTATATACAAAACTTAACAATTTGGCAATGACACAAGACACGATTCACGCAAGATCTGTCCAAAACAGCGTTGCCAAAAAGATGCCAACAAAAAATCACCCTTTATATAGTAATGTACATTGCCTTATGAAATAAACGTATTTATGAGAACAAAAATATCGACAATATGTTGAATCTTTACGATACATAAGCTAGCAGAGATTGACAGCGATACCTATCATGAACGATGTCCACGTAAGAAGGAATAGACTTATTCAATCGCATACGCTATTCCGAATGACAGAAACAAAATTTTAATCTCCTTCAGACGAAAACGAAAAAAATCTGTTCGTTAAGTTCCATGTGATGGAATTGTATGAATATTGAGCTACTAGTATTTAATAATTATATTTTTTCTACTTTCCATTCATCGAGGAACATTTAGTCTTTTGACACACCATGAGATTTATTTACGATTTATCTTTGGATGCGTTTGAAATCAATGAGGGTAGAATCTGATTTCGAAAACCGTTTCAAATGGTGATCTGAATCTTCCAAAGATATCCTAGATCTACCACAAGGTCTAGTATAAAATTTAGGCCATGCTGTTCTATTTTGTTACTCGAATCTGACGTTGAGTGTGCAATATCGAAAACCAAATTACGCAATGCGAATGAAAAAAAAACGCAACGAAGATCGGTACCACTGGAACTCGGACACCGCAGGACACGTCGTTTCGGAACAAGAAGAAGCAATATTGGCCCACTATAAAGTGAGACACCGTCCGACAGATGGAACCAAACTTGATTATCTCGACCGGACAGTTTTGACATTCGTTAGGTTTTTCACTCCTCCTTCTCCGCGTGCAGTGCTGCGATTCGGTAAATTTCTTTCCAACGGTACTGCATGGTTTGCATTTAGGATGCCTACTTGGATCTGGTTTGGCCATGCGTTTCCAGCCATCGTCTCTCGGTGTCGAGGAAGGAGGGGGCCTGGATGGGTGGCTTCCATTCCATTTTCACCTTCGAATGGGACAGGAAAAGTTACGTTGGCATTGGCGCTGGACTTACACCATGGCACCGAACGAATGCAACGAGCGTCGAAGAAGCGAAAAGAACGTGTTTCGGTATAATAAAGTTTATTTTTGCAGTTTTTGCTTTCGCTCTCTAGTCGGTATAGCAGCAGCAGCAGTTTTTTTTTCTCGCAAGTCCCACTGTCCAAAGACCACCGCCGATGACTAGCTCGGTGGCCGCTTGGTTGGTCGGTAAGCCAGCCAACATAGTTATGCTAGTCAACTCAGGTGTACACGAATTCATTACGGTCCAGTGGAAGCGCTAGGCACTCCATATCCTTGCCGAGGTTCGAAATAAAAGAAAAACAAAGATTGTCGACGTTCGGAACAAACGTGGTGTGTGTTTCAAGCGGGTCCCCTTTGGCGTGACTTTCAAGGGAGCAAAAAAAAAGAGCAGTTCAGTTTAGTCCGCTGGACGGAAATTAATACGATAGACTTCAGAGTGGATTATACTAAAGTGCTTGCTTTTTGTCACTTGCCGAGCTTGGCCGGTCCAGAGGAAGTTGAGAAGCTAATCAAGTTGTTTCCCGAAGCATTTGAGCAAATATTGGTTTGTCTGGTGGAGGTTTTAGTACGTTGATCGAAATCGGGATTCATTCACAAGAGTTTAAAGATGAAAGTAGGTCTTTTGATGAAATGAAATCGTCTTTCCAAAGTGCAGCCACATTTGAAAACATTTAAACAGCTTGTCATTTTCAGTCGAAAACGCGAAGGAAGCAGACAAAAGTTGAAATACCGTCAGTCACACGTCCGGATGGGAAACGTCCGGCTTCACAAAGCTCAACCCGGCATCGTTCCGAAAATTTTCGAGTGTTCCGCTTGAAAGTCGTTTGCCAGGCTGCCACGGTGGTCACGCATCTGTGTTCTTACACTTACATGGGAACTAAGTTGCAAGCCTTCGTGTATTCGGCAGAGAGAGAGAGAGAGAGAGAAAGAGAAAAAAACAGTTCCAACGGCAGACACGTTCCTATCACACCAGTACGCCCCACCGTTTCCCTGGCACCGTTCCCTAACAAGCAGAAGGATTTCACATATGCTGCCATGGTTGGCCTCGAAAGCTCCTTCGACAAGGATACCCCGAAAAAAAAATTGTTCAGACATGCCACACATATTATGGAGCAAAAGCTGAGGCAAACCGTAACAAGCGATTGCAGCCCGGTGCAATGTTGGAAGGAAATCCTCTTCCAAAAAGGGCTCCTGGGCTCGGTCGGCTGCCTTCGCCGTGGGTTTCTTTTGGTTCTCTGATTTTGATTGATTTTTTCCTACTTTTCGCCGCAGTTCAATTTTGGAGTTGGCGTTTGCTAAATTTCTGCATACCGTAATGATGTACGCCTTGTTTTGACACGTGACGTGATGTTTGGGAGAAGCGATGAGTTGGTGTTGGCGCGGGATAAGCCTTCAATATTTCGGCATGTGATATCAAATGTGTCAAGGATTTTGGCCATGGGGGTTTCCATTGGATATGTGGGTGTTGAACGTTAGCCAAGCTCCAGTAGCAACGATTTAGAGGAGAAGATGGTAACGATTTATGCAAATAATTTGATCCCACGAATCAGATTTCGGTGACCCATTCTTTAGATGACACAGAGCCAAACGTGTTCAGCGGCCATCTTTTAAAAGACCAACCCCGCCTTACTGTAGCAATTGCTTCAAATGGATTCACACATTACAGAAAGATTCTGATAGTGGATACTGGCTATCATAGAGTTGAAACTTCCGAAAATTTATGCTAGACGAATCGTAGAATGGAGTTCTTTCTAACCAAAGTAAGCTGAACGCAAATTTTGAATTGATGTTTTCTTTGTGTGCTGTTATTTAGAACGACATCTGCGTAGTAAAATCCAATCCTTTTTTTTCATTTTGATTATAGAAATTTTACCTTAAGGCCATTAGCCTCTTCGGGCCAGCAAAACTTTCTGATATAAGTTTATTTGGACCTAGTTTATTATAATCCGCAAACTAGAAAAAATTATCACGCAATTTTAATAATTTACTGCTCAGTACCGTCTACTTATTCAAAACATACTCATGAAATTAACATTTTCACACTAAGCACCCTAAGCATCTCCGGAACCGGAAGTTGGATTTGAATAATAATCGGGATATTCTTATGGTATCTGAAGACCTCTCAGTTGAAACTAAGGTGGGGGTAATCGGTTGAGCCATCTTTGAAAAAAGTTTTTAACATTATTTTCCTTTTTTTTGTTGCATATCATTCTGTAATTTTGGAACTGGAAGTCGGATCCGTAAGAAATTTGGGAACTTTATAAGACCTTTAATTCCGGATGGAATTTCCCAGTAGCTTTAAAGATAATGTGAGCTTCAATTCAAATCAAGATTAGTGAAAATCGGATCAACCATCACAGAGAAATCGAATTCTGTTTTTGGAATTTTTCCGAAACAGGAAAAGGAGGGACCAGTAGTGCCGAATTAAGTTTTTATGCCCACAAACTAACAAGCTCTGCAAACTAGAAGAATTTATCAGACAGTTCTATGGGATATGTACCTGTTTTTGAGCATCGTCCGTGAAAAAAATACTAATGAAATTGGTGATTTTACACTTATCACGCCTTTGTTCCGGAACCGGAAGTCAGATCCGATAAAATGTTTCACAATTTTTTTTTGGAAATTATAAGACCTTTCATTTGAATCTTAGTTTGTGAAAATCGGTTGAGCCGTTTCAGATAAAATTGAGTGCACACTTTTTCTCTAATTTTCACATGTTACCATGGAACTCTGGAACCAGAAGTCGGATCCTAATGAAATTCCTTTTATTTGAATCTTAGTTTATGAAAATCGGTTCAGCCATCTCTGAGAAAAGTGAGTGCATATTTTTGTTACATACATACACACAAGGACACACACACAGACATTTGCTTAGGCCTCAGTTAAAAAGTAGGTTTTCACAGTGATTGCATAGCTTTAGAAAGGCAAAAAGTGGATTTTCCTCCAACTTTGCCAGCACCCATTCATGATTACATTCACGCGTGATCTGTCAAAAACAGTGTTGCCAAAAAGATGCCGGCAAAAAATCACCCTTTAGTAATTTTCACTTTTCACTTATTTAAGGGGAGGAGGAGGGTGTCGGTAGGGTCTAAATGATGAACAAAATCATAATTTTTGCGATTTATTTACAGAATTGTTCAGAAAAATAAATTCAAATGTTTTGCATGATAAAAAGCATCATTCGAACAACATTTTGTAATTTTTTCGTGGAAAAATGTTGAGAGGAATAAGTCGGTAAAGAGGTATTTCCGAGAATGCTTCTTAATAAATCATGATTTGCTGTGCCCACTGTATCTCAGCGCAGACTAATCAGCGCTGAACAAATCAAAGCAACATAGTTAGAATAGAAGTTTTTCTAGACCCCAAGGTTTCTGGTTAATTTTTTTTTGAATTTTTTCAATTTTTGGTGGTTGTTTAAAGTCAAAACTACGATTTTTCTCGGAAAAATCCGCCTTTTTGGATCTGTTAAAATTCCCCAAAGTAACAAACAACGAAAAGGAAAACGTTGGGGTCTGGTTTTTTATATGTAGAAAGAGTGTGCAAAATTTGAAAAAAAAAATGGTGTGGTAGTTTTTGAATGCCGATGGACACGGACAATTAATAATGTTACTCCAGGGAGCCCGAAGGTCTAACATTTTCAAAAAATCAAATTTTTTCTTTTATAATTTATTATAAAGAAACATTTCCAGAATGTTTTGTTAGGTTTTGAAGTCAATCGAAGTAGAAATCTAGGGTCTGTGCCCCGAGCTCTTGCTTCTTCGTCGGATGAGATAGCCATAGATAAAGGTCCATAACTTCCAGAGTTTCGTTCCAATAGGCTTGAAAATTTCAAAGAATATTCTTGAAATGTTAGAAAATAATAAATGATCTTTCAAAAGTGTTAGACCCTATCCGCCCCTTAATTAACTTCTGAAATTATCCGCTAAACAATAAAAATCTTCAAAAATATGATTTGAAAATTTGCACTTAATTCACTTCATTGCGTCTTGTTTATATCTCATTTGGTATCGCAAGGTTGCCAAGTTTGCTCATAACAGGTAGTTTTTGGTATCCGTGACATTGTTTTAATTAATATAACTGTTCGGCATCAAATATTACTAAAAAGTGCGTGTTAAATACTAATGAATTTACCATTATGGTAAATCTAGTAGCACATCCAGATTAACGTTACAGTAAAATTCTAAATGTTAAACGAAAGGAAACGAAAAAGATTCAATAATTTTTAGAAGACGAATTGATTTCAAACTGGTTATTAAAATATCGTGTGTTGTCTCACAGTTGGCACCTGAGAGTGAAATAGTGCAATATTTTGTTTTGATTGCTATCGCAATTGTTAAATAATAGGATAAACGATAGGATGAACAATAATCTATGCAGATGAAATTAGGAACAGAGTAGTTAACATATCAGAAGTGATTTTAGCTATTTTTTTAATATCATACTTAAACTGAACTTTACTTCCTGATCCTAGAGACGTAGCTGAGTACTAGTTTTACCTTATTTTTCTCGCATTGTTTGGAGTATATATCTAACTATATATCTAATCACCGGAAACTTAACGATGCGTGTGTTATACGCATTGTTTTGTTTGAGTGATCTGGTTCTTTGATTATCAACAAAGTGTCAGTCAATGAACGCTTATTAGTGCGCTTTTGGCTCTCGAATTGTGACATCTAATTTTCCATTGGAACGGAAGCTGATCAAAATGAATTTCGGCATAATGCGGCACAAAACCTTAAAAAGTATCGGTCAAGCATCGTTTCTTTTTCAATGAAATGTAACCAAATAGACAAAATATTTGATTAGGCCACTCTCACTTTTATCATTTTCATTTGCACTATAAAACTTCAATATTGGTTCTCGTTGTGGTTGTTATATTTCAACACTCTTTAAGACTAAAATTTAAGCTAAAAATTGGAGTTGATTCTATGCCACTCGGTAGAGTTTTTATCTCACTTTTATGCTTGGCGAAAATATGGAAGCTCGTCAACAAAGGTTAACGGAAATTCTTCCATGATTTAAGTCCTAAAATTCCACCAACTGTTAGAGTTCTTGCGAAAACATAATCCATTTTGCATGACCCTGGGATCAATTCATTACTGGCTTGAACCAGTGTAAAAAGAGCTCCGGCCTAACAACCCACAATATTGTCTTGACATAAAAGCACAACGAATTCACAACGCTACTCCAGTTTAACTTTTTCTAATCTTTCTCTCATTGGACATTGATTGATAGTTAAGCTAAGTTTATAATAACTTTACGCCATATCGGATAACCGATAAGAATTTTCAAAAGTCGTCGGTCCAGCTGCGACTCGGCAGATTTTTTGTTAGGTCCGGGAGCCCGGCAGCTACTTCTAAATCTATTCTTGTTATTAGTGTTTTATGCAGGAGCGTCTATAGAAAAAAAATATTCAAACGTGTGCAATATCATAGTATATTCCAAGGGTATAATTGGCTGGCTCAGAAGACGGTAAGAAATAAAACATAGAATGCAAACTCGAGTATTGGTAAGATTAGAAAATGTTAATTATTCATACAAAACTGAAGTACATAAACTAAATACGCGTCGATTGCTTGCTAATTGCAAAGGGTCGAAAGTCTTTCTGTAATGTTTGAATCCATTTGATGCAAACATTTCATTTGGGAGGGGCTGGTCGATGGAACGGGGACCTCGAAACACGATTTGTTCTGTATACGAAATGGGTCATTTTGATGATTCCCATGATTCAACACCTCCCTGAATCCTGGATAGTAAAGTTATTTGCATGTATAGGGTGATTTTTTAAGAGCTTGAGAACTTTTTTAAACAATAAAACGCATAAAATTTGCAAAATCTCATCGGTTCTTTATTTTAAACGTTAGATTGGTACATGACATTTACTTTTTGAAGATAATTTCATTTAAATGTTGACCGCGGCTGCGTTATAGGTGGTCCGTTCGGAAAGTCCAATTTTGGGCAACTTTTTCGAGCATTTCGGCCGGAATAGCCCGAATTTCTTCGGAAATGTTGTCTTCCAAAGCTGGAATAGTTACTGGCTTATTTCTGTAGACTTTAGACTTGACGTAGCCCCACAAAAAATAGTCTAAAGGCAACAAATCGCATGATCTTGGTGGCCAACTTACCGGTCCATTTCTTGAGATGAATTGTTCTCCGAAGTTTTCCCTCAAAATGGCCATAGAATCGCGAGCTGTGTGGCATGTAGCGCCATCTTGTTGAAACCACATGTCAACCAAGTTCAGTTCTTCCATTTTTGGCAACAAAAAGTTTGTTAGCATCGAACGATAGCGATCGCCATTCACTGTAACGTTGCGTCCAACAGCATCTTTGAAAAAATACGGTCCAATGATTCCACCAGCGTACAAACCACACCAAACAGTGCATTTTTCGGGATGCATGGGCAGTTCTTGAACGGCTTCTGGTTGCTCTTCACTCCAAATGCGGCAATTTTGCTTATTTACGTAGCCATTCAACCAGAAATGAGCCTCATCGCTGAACAAAATTTGTCGATAAAAAAGCGGATTTTCCGAATGGACCACCTAAGACGCAGCCGCGGTCAACATTTAAATGAAATTATCTTCAAAAAGTAAATGTCATGTACCAATCTAACGTTTAAAATAAAGAACCGATGAGATTTTGCAAATTTTATGCGTTTTATTGTTTAAAAAAGTTCTCAAGCTCTTAAAAAATCACCCTGTATAAACGAAACATATGGAAACATATTTTTTTATAAACCGCTGCCAGACAGTGGGACTTGGGATAGGTTAACCACACACACAAAATGTGAATCACTTCTCAATGGGGAGCAATGCAGAAATATGAATTGATTGTGTGATTTTAGTGGCTAAATCAGGTTTTTAGGTACTGTCCTCACAAATAAAATGAGAGAGTCATTACACTATATGAGAAAGGCAAATACATGATTTCGACAAAAACGTATTGAATCTGCAATTCATAAATTCATGAAAATCCAAATCTTAAGGATATGAAAAGTGTAAAAAATTGATTTTTTATGAGAAACCAGACCAATTTTGAATCAGATCCTTGATTTACTATAGTAAATTTTGAAGCAAGTTTTCACTGTTACGCTAATAGAAAATTTTCGAATGTTTTTTCTTCATTTCTTAGAGCTTCACGGGACGTAAAAAAGCAAAACATAGCATCATTAAAAATCAATTCGGTTACAATTTTACCGTTCATTGGTCGGTTTTGAATGTCCCACCGAACGGCCACGGTTCGAATACGGTGCTGAGTGTCCTTGAAGTATGACCAAACAGCGACAAAACGGTCCCGGCACTGTCCACAATGGCACTTTACAACAGCACCATAAAAAACTGTGGGCACCGAGGGCAATGAATGGTACGTCCTCGATCGAATCTACCGTCTTTATTGAACCGTTAGCCAAAACTGTAACGAATTTTGGCAGGATTTTGCTCTCAATTACTTTACAACGCAACCTAGTTTTGCAAACGAAACTGTATCACTTGGGCATCAGGAATCCACAAAAAGTCAAAATTGTGTCCAACAGGACAAACGTAGGACGAAAACACAACTTACCAGAGGTCATCCGGGACCGGCAACTACCGGCCCAATAGTGAAGAGAGTCAATATCAATAAAGTTCGGGCAAGTTCAGGAGGCTGTCATTTATGGCCGGAGAAAAAAGGCCCAAGAAGGCAACTTGGGAAAAAAAAGATTATATTACTTTATTGGCCACCCGCAATATTCTCGTCGATGGCAGAACAAAATTGACAGAGAAATGGGAGAAATTTTTTCTGCGGAGAATAGCACAACAGACCACCTTTATTGGGTGGCAATAAAGTTCCGTTTTGCAGGACCCGAAAACTGCTGGTTCGGTAAAAGCAGGGACCTTTCAGGGAAACATTTCACTTCTGCCACCCTCTTCCCAGCGGGAACCCAGCGAACTACACGCGTATTTGTTTATGTTTGTTTTCGTTCAGGTCCCTAAATGCTTCTACTCACCCGAAATATGCAGCCTCTGTCCAGAAGAAAGACATTTTATAGTTTGCTTCCCTGGAAGTTTGCTGTTCCATCTACGAAGAAATATGCAAAATGCTTTCTCCGGGCTCGGAAATTGGCGTGAACGTTTGCTCGCTCGGAGGCGAGTTCTGGCCATTTTATGGCATAGTCACGAGGCTCACCCCATCAGGGAGTCTTCGATTTCCTCTCGCCTCGCCAGTTGAAGACTCTACTACGTGATGCCATGATTCCAGTGAAGCATCTCCGATGAACCGGAGGAGAATGTACGGTTTTATTGCTCGCATGTCAACTCATCGGGAGTCCCGAGGAATCCTGCCGTCGTCCGGGATACGAGCGGGAGTACGTATGGGCGAGAAAAAAAACCTAATGACACGCGTCCTAATGCACCCCTAATGGCTTATCTTGAAGGTGGTACGGAAGAACAAAAAATAGTGTTTCCAACAAGACGACGCGTTCGAGAAGAGAAAACGACTCGGCCGTCTCTCGCCGGAGGGGATGATATCCAGTGGAGAGCTGTACGGGTGGATGGGACAGGAACGGCAAGCCACCTTCGAGATGATTGGAAATAATCACGTGATTTATGGACCATCAGTCACGCTTCGTGTGCAGGTTCCAATCAGTGACAGTCGCCAGTTGCCAACGGAAACCTAATTCCATAGCTCTCAACGTTGCACTGGCTAGGGAGAAGTTTGAATGAAGACATTCTGTATTCAACAGGTTATTATTAGTTACAAACTTTTATCCTTCAAAAAAGGTCCTAACAGATTGAAATAAAAACTTTAAACTCCCCGTTATGTGAACACGCGCTCCTCTCTTTCTCTTTGCTCGAAATACACGATCGATTAACAAAGGTTTGACGAAAAAGGTTATGCCAAAAGGCTATTAACATCAATAGGAATTGGGTTGATGTTCTCCCTCAAAGCTGAATTATGTGATCGAGTAACACAAGTCATTGAATAATCTAGCGAGTCACTCAAAGTGCATTTTATTCCAAACACCGTTTGGTAGCTGTCGTAGAATATTTGACTACTGTTGGATTGAGTATCGGATAAGTTCCTCAGACCACGATGGTTATTGTTTCCAATAAAAATTTAATGTTCCAGAATTTCGCTACATTCCAGGACGTTACTAGCCTATCAACTTACGCCTGCGAAGTTGTTCGTTGAATCAAGTATAATACTATACATAACACCATTTTGATGCTTTCAAAAGGTAGGAAATTCAATACCGCACGAGTTGAAGCTGTGTGATGTTTATGTTCGAAATGTCGGATAATGTCAGACAAAACAATAGATATCTGTGAGGTTCTCAGTTCACAGTACAAATCCCAGATAACGAAACGTTGGTGACACAATGTACGAAATATAAGCAAAGCAAACCCTTGGTATTACCTTGGTGATTCTATCAAAAACTGATCCTCGTCACAAATGGTCGAAACGAATAGGTGTTTTTATCCGAGTGAATGTGATAATCGAACACTTGCTTATATTTGAAGTCATTCATATTAACATGTTATTCAAATATTATTATTCATATTCACACCAGTCCGAAAATTTTTGATCTGACTCTAACGGAGAAAGGCATCTCCGGGAGTCTTGATAATTTGGTATAACTTTGGATCGTCAGCAAAAGATAATTGTGGACCTGTCAGTGAAAAATTCACGTCGTTGGAATACAGGAGCAAAATCAGAGGTCCGAGATGATTGCCTTGTGCAAGACCAGAAATACCAAGACAAACTCCTTAAATACATTCCCGAGTAGAGTGTGAGATCAAAAGAAAAACTAAATTTGATGTTGTGCTGTTCGTATATATCGATTACTTAATTTGCTATCGTTTTGGTCGTTTTAACGGTTAAAAGATCAAAATCGAAAGCAAAAAAAATGCTGTGTGACATCAAACTGGAAACTAGTTTTGCTCTCAGTGAAAGCACATTGAAAACTTAATGTGATGTAGATTTTCTCGAAATGACACGATAGGGGCTGGGATCCACTAGGAGATTGATAGTACCTATTAGCTCTCTCCGGATAGTACCAGCCTAGATGCCGTGTGGAATCCGGCGGAAAAAAAATGAACCAAGAATAGATCCACTGGGTTCCTGCTTCCATGTCGTAAAAGGCGACAATTGCAGGAGTTTCTTTTTCTTTTCAGTTATCAGATATTTTCAATGTTTCACTTCTGATTACTCTATATTACTTAATTATCTCTTCATTCAACCTATCAATTTCCGCTTCGGTGAAAAGTTTTATTTGAAATGTTTTCTTCTTCCATGTTATTGATTGTCTTTCAAGATTATAAATTGAATGATAAAAATCAACTATTGCGCAAATCCGTTGATATTACAAAGTTAATAACAGAGATAACATATATCGATATATTGAATACATAGTAAAAAACACTTGATATTAATATTTCAAACAATAAATTAATATTTTTCTCGGTAGCCGGCTGCCCAGATCAACCAATATAACCAATTAATAATTTTAATACACAATTAAAATAATAAAGCGGAAATAATAAAGAATCAAGACCCGCGTGAAATCTGTTAACCTTTATTTGGTGATTTAAAATGATTTTATAACAACTGTTTAGTACAAGGTGAGATGAAAAAACTGCAACCAACTTCAGACTGCTGTCATTTCTAAACCGCTCGTCCCACAGCTGTCAGATTTATTCTAGTGACAGCTCATTATATTATTTACAAGCGCACAAAAGCATTTTGGTGGGAATTTTTCAGAAAAAAAGTTATTTGTGATGGAATTCAAGTGTGATAGTGTGATTGCTTTGCATTTGGCTGGAAAACCACAAGTGGCTATCGTTAGAGCCCTCCAGCATTTAAAAGTGAATAAATCTTTTGTGTCTCGTACCATCGCTCGTTACCGTGATACTGGTAGCGTAGCCCGACGTCAAGGAAGTGGACGAAAAAAAACAGCAACATCGGCAGAAATGGTTCGAAAAGTGAAGAAGCGAATTGAACGAAATCCGCGTCGCAGTGGCCGAAAAATGGCTCGTGAGCTGAACATATCGCAATATGCCATTCGGCAAATATTGAAAAATGAGCTTGGACTAAAGCCATTGAAGTTCCAAAAAGTGCAAGATCTTACTGATGCGCAAAAAAAAGTTAGACTCGAAAAAGCTAAAGAGTTGCTTCGCTTGGCCGAAAGTGGTGAACTGCCGAATTTGGTTTTCTCCGATGAGAAACCATTCGTTATCCAGCAGTTTGTAAACAAACAAAATGATCGTGTTTACTTGCCAGAGAGGTCAGCTGAAAATTTGCAACTTCGGTTGGCCACCAGAACTCAAAAGCCGGCCATGGTGATGGTGTGGGCCGCCATAACAGCCGATGGTCGCTCGCCGCTCGTATTCATCGACCGTGGGGTCAAAATAAATGCGCAAATCTATCGCGAAAATATTTTGGAGGGAGTTCTGAAGCCCTGGGCACGCAAACATTTCGGCCGCAGACCTTGGACATTCCAACAGGACTCAGCACCATCGCACTCAGCACGCGCCACCCAAGAATGGTTAAGAAATGAGGTTCCTCGCTTCATTTCCACCGCACAATGGCCACCAAAATCTCCGGATGCCAATCCGTTGGACTATTGTGCCTGGGGTATTTTGGAAAGCAAGGTTGGCACTAAAAAATACCAAAGTGTCGATCATCTCAAGCAAGCGCTTCGCCGAGAATGGGACAAAATACCGCAGAGCCACTTTCGGGCAGCGTGTGATGGTTTCATTGGCCGTTTGAAGGCCATAGTTCGTGCCAAAGGTGGCCAATTCGAACAAATCTAAACCGATTCTCAAATTTGATGTTATTTCCGACATTTTTTGCTTTCATTCAATAAAATTTAAAAAAAAATGAAAAAATTATGGCGTTTTACTTTGTTGCAGTTTTTTCATCTCACCTTGTATATGTCAATGCAATGAATCAATTATTTTGTCTAAATCCTATTCACTCGTTTATTTTGTATCACGCAATTTCATTTATAAACAATAGGAAAGTTTTTATTCTGTATGCGATAGTATTGCAAATTTTTCTTCAGTTTCCTCGAATAAGAGCTGTGAATCAAGACTTCCCGGGACTTCAATATAGGATATTGTTGAAACGTTCACTCGGGAAGTCAGTGAGTTTAGTGGTGCATCCGAGCATCTTGAAACCGGACCATACTGAGTCGCGCGCGAAACCAATACTGAAATTTTGACTAACAAATATCCTTCTCCCGCGACACTTGTGGAGTGCGCAGTAGTATATACGGCCTATCTAGTAACAAGTGTTGGACTAACATCCCTTCCTATTCCTTAGACGATCTACGTTCGGGCCTGGCCGGCGCCGGTACTGATCAATGAATTCTGGGATTACCAGAAGATGTACATTGAAGGATGATTCACCAGTCGCAGATCGGATCATCAAGAAACTCCCTGTACAATTTCAGCAACCAGGGGTGGTCGCTCAAGCTCAAGATTTTCTCGAAATGACACGTCACGAGCATAATCTAAAAATAGAACAGCCAAAAAAGGGCCGAGATAGTATACATTTAGGCGATATTACTCGCAAGCAAGAAAAAAGATTTTATGCAATCTCCATATTAGTTGCAAACAAGAAAAAAGATTTCATGAAATTTCCACACTACCGCGGAGAGAAAACCGGTTTCGAACTTAGGTGATTTGGAATGTGAACTTTTTTGCGATTGCTATGGACTGTAAGTGCTAGCTGTCTGGAGATGGAAAATGTTCGGTTATATGACAAGCAGTGTTGTTTCACAAAGTTGCATGCAGGTAGTTTCTGTCAATGCACACTCGTTGCGTCGCTTCCATCCCGCATCCAACGTGAATAGCAGTATGTCTATTTGAGCACAGTATAAAAGTGTTCTCTTTGTCCTTCCAATATCCAAAGCTGTAGCATTCAAACATAACACTAAATTGAGTTATCTACTTGATCTCACACAACTCGCACATGTAATCACTTTGAAATTCGTATTTAAAGGCTCTGAAGACCGAACGTTTTACATTGAAGTATCCTATAACACAGGGAACGTGAATTAGGAATCCGGCAATAAGGTATTCCATATCATTTGTTTTTTCGACTAATTGGGACAATGAACGATTATCTCGCTTCTGACCACAGATAGAACCATGATGTCTTTAGTAAATTTTTAGTTGTTGTGTAGAATTATAATTTACAATTATTTGATGCAGAATTAGTCCAGTGACTCAAAATTATAAAGATTTAGTTAGACGATTCCTTTAAAAAAGTGTGTTAAAGTTCCAAGATCTATTAGATGATTGATAAAACACTTCTCATAATATCTAGCGTTAGTAAGTATATAAAGTTCTAAGCATTTATAACTAAGAGTGAGAATTGTTTTGACGAGTGTCTTCGACACAGTTTGTGGACTACTTAGGAATATACAAATTAAACATATATTTTCTTGGTGGCTCCTCTAAGCCACTGAAGTATTATTGAGAATTAGCTCTAGCTCTGAAATCTGAGACATTCAATATTCGATGTTCGAACTTCGCAAACAGTGAATTTTTCCATACTGTTGGATATAAAGTTATGGGTATTTTTAGAACGGGTTTGACGAGTAGATTATTTATCCGGGTCCCCGATTTCTGGATGCACTGAAAATAATGGTCTAAAAACTTTGGAATGAACTTCGCGACGTCGTATGATTACCAATATCGAAACATTTTTTAAACTGAACGCAAAAATTGTTACAGGATCGGATACTTAACGTATCTAGAAGGAAATCGATTACGTCAAATTTATTTCTCATGTCAAATTCTTAAATAAGCTCCTTCTACGGCTAACGATCAGCGAGATGGGAATGCCAATGCCACTATTCAGATTGACCTACTTCAGACAAGGCAAATTTATCTAATGCCTCCCAGACGTGTGGTTTAACACCAATATTTTTGTGGTTAAAAAGAAAGAGCATTATTTGCGTAAAAGTAGAAAAAATGTTGAAATAAATCGATTCTTCGCGGTTATGGTTGCGGTCAACTGCAGGATTTCGGCAGGATGGCAACAAGGAATAATTCTTCCATTGAAACTTAACTTTGTATTTTTGTGCTGCCATTTGAAATTTGCTCAATTTCAATGGATTCACTAAGTTGTTGATTTTAATATTTTCATTTTTTGAGTTTCACAAAACTTTTGCCTTTAAACATCAAAATGATAACACAATGTGATATTAATTGGAAATTTGATGAGTCGATATCATATTAGGATTTCAATCTGATGTTGCTATCATAATGAAATATCAATTTGTTCTAATTTTGATGTTAGACTTTACTCGGGTTACCATTTATCTTGACAGCCAGCCGTCGATTGAATTCACCGAAGAATGTTGGGATTAGAGCTTACTTGGTCCAATTTGGCAATTGTGATAGCTTAATTCATTTTGTCAATAGCAGCAAAGAGTTCCGTGTAGACAATGTCCGGTTGAGAAATAGAAGATATATTTTGTATCAATATGGATCACTCTTGCGATTCACCTGGGGCATCACAGTAACATTGTGATGGCAAAAAAGGTTACTAATACACTACAAATATTTTTCATACGAAAAAAATCTGTAAATACGGCTTAAAATACAATCTTCAACTAATTCGAGAGAGAATCCATTGTTAAATCAAAACTCCCTTTTTATATGAGTGTATGTGAAATTTAGTTTCAATCAATGTAAAACAAATTTATCGTAGTGCTTTCAACATTTCCGAAGAAAGTTTATCAATTCCTGGATTTTAGAAATCAATCCACTTGTATGCAGGTTTATGATCGATGGTGCTGATTTTCGATTCCAGTAGCATAAATACACAATATCAGGTTCTTTTATTTTCAGAAAAATTAAACACTACTTCATCACTTTGGAACACGAAGACGATAAGTTGAATTCTGATTCTGCACAGAACTCTGAACGGTTTGTTATTTTGACTTTGTTTTGTTCACAAGCGATATTTTATTTCACCAGAAAAAAAATTTACTTAAAATGTAGAAAAGTTTCCACCTCTAAGTGGGCATCATGCTCAATTAGTTTTGACATTTTAGAATTTGGTACACGCTAAACGCAAACTACTATACAACATTAAATTAGTAACTTTTTCCGTCACGAGATGGAATGCCTGTGATGTCTTTTTCTCTTTTTCAATTTGTATTGGATTTCCTGGAATGATCAGTATTGATATAGATATGTAATATATTTTGGAATAGGTTATGAGCAGTGGCACCCGGGGCAAAATAAGTGTTGGCGCCTTCATCCTTGGTTTAGTGAGCAAAAATAAAAAAACTCTCCATCCCCGGAGAGACCGACTACGAGAAAAAAAGGTCCCAAGGATTAGTTTGCCGCCCCACTGTAACCATTGCGCCCCGGGCCCTATATACGCCACTGGTTACAGACAGCAGTAGCACGTTTCGGCATGAACCCGTATTGAGTTTATACGTGTACTGTTCGCAGTGTTTAAAAATGTGCTCCTAAACAACCAGCTTTATTCCAACCTTAGATTCGGATCCTGGATCTGGATTCCGAATCTAGGTTCTGATTCCGAATCTAGCCCTAATTCTGGACCTGGATTCTAGATGTTGATCAGAATTTCGTATCCGAATCCGGATTCGGGGACGAGATTCTGGACTTGTCCGACTTCATCCTTCATTTTGAAAATCGGACAGATAAACGCTGAGATGTAGATTTTCAAAGGATTTAGTTCACACTTTTTAAGATAATTTAGGATAGATAACTCTATTATCAATTATCCTTAGTACGCTTTATTCTTAATAAACGGACCTTTCTAATTGTGATTTAATTTTTTTTTATTAAAAGATATTTTTTATTCAGGCCTATTTGCATACAAGCTTTACGTGGCCGATTGAGCCGATTTTTAAATATTTTTTTTTTGAGTTGGATCTCGTTGTCATCCTTTTTCTAGGGGGAGAGGAGCTTCCATTTCCCTCCTGCGAGGATTGAGGGACACTTCGTTCGTGGTTCGTCTCGTCATCCATTGCCGCATCGATGGTATTGTTGTCGATTTCCGTCTTCTTTTCGTTGCTAGTTGCTGTAGATGCACCTTGTTGTATATTGGTTGCAATTGCTGGTTGGTTGGAGGGTAAGTTGTTAACTGCAGCCAGTGTACTTTGTTCTATAGAGGACACTGATGATTCATACTGGGGTTGCTTGGGGTTGGTGTGAAGGAAGCACCGTTGTCCTTTGGTGTAGTTGTCTCCTTGTCCAGTTTATCACTTGGCTTACCGTAGTGAACAGCTTTTTGGCAATGTTGACATGTGGCCATCTGATTGTCATAGGTAACAAGTGATTTGCACGGGATTCTTGTATCTTGACCGAAAATCACATAGGCCTCTTCAAGTGTATGCGTAATGAACGTACGCCATTCAGAATACCGGGGAAAAAATTCTTCCACTTTTCTTTTTCGATAGAGAGAATCTCTTCGTATTGGGACATAGTTTTGCGAATATAAGAATCGGTGACGCTTGAGGGAAGATCATACACACGCACTTCTATAGCACTATCATCCATATATACTGGAATGTTGTACTTAATGTTCTCGTGCTCCACATAGTACACATTGTTATTGTCTTTTGCGAATTGAATTGCATCCAACTCTTTATAAAACTCTTTATGGATGTAAATAACATTATTGGTCTTATTGCATTGAAGTAAATGCACACGTTTAATGTCAAGATGCAATTGCTCCTTAAGCAAACCTTCAAGTTCTCGTATCGAAGGTCGAAATTTTGCACTGCCTGAAGTCAACAACAATTGTATTCTTTTGTGTCGGCGGTAGCTTTTGTTCGTTTGGTTCGCTCATGTCGAGGTCGTTCTATTGTTCACTACACAATACTGTACTTGGATTCTTCCGTCCTGAACGTAAGCGGTTTTGTAATATCGAGTGACTTGGATGAGATGTGAAAGCGAACTGTGATTCAATTTTTGAAATCGATAAAAAAATAGTCATTTAAAATGAGCGTTCGAACTTTTTTTACCCCCTTGGTATTCGGAGTGTTATAAAATGATAGTTGAGTAAAAATTTCTGATGGTTTGAACAGAACATTTACAACAAATTCTTCGTTGTCGGAAAAAGTCGTGTAGTTTTCATCGTCATTACGTTTTTAAATCGATATTGCTGTTGTCTATCCTGAATATTTGGTTCGTTTATCATGCAAAAATCAAAATTTATATTTTTGAATGAATTTTAACCGCACAAACAAGTAAACAAACGAAAGCTGACAGCCAAACGCACAGCATGCTGTGATCTGACCATAAAAAACCATCACAAATACATGCGTACAACACAAATGTATGTGGATAGCTTATTTTCGATACACTCCTTAGACTACCATTTTCCAATCGTACCAAACCTTGAACTTTCATTCAATTTCGAAGAATTAGAACAAAGCAAATGTTCTAATGCAATGTTAAGGTTCTAAAGGGTGATTTTTTAAGAGCTTGAGAACTTTTTTAAACAATAAAACGCATAAAATTTGCAAAATCTCATCGGTTCTTTATTTTAAACGTTAGATTGGTACATGACATTTACTTTTTGAAGATAATTTCATTTAAATGTTGACCGCGGCTGCGTCTTAGGTGGTCCATTCGGAAAATCCGCTTTTTTATCGACAAATTTTGTTCAGCGATGAGGCTCATTTCTGGTTGAATGGCTACGTAAATAAGCAAAATTGCCGCATTTGGAGTGAAGAGCAACCAGAAGCCGTTCAAGAACTGCCCATGCATCTCGAAAAATGCACTGTTTGGTGTGGTTTGTACGCTGGTGGAATCATTGGACCGTATTTTTTCAAAGATGCTGTTGGACGCAACGTTACAGTGAATGGCGATCGCTATCGTTCGATGCTAACAAACTTTTTGTTGCCAAAAATGGAAGAACTGAACTTGGTTGACATGTGGTTTCAACAAGATGGCGCTACATGCCACACAGCTCGCGATTCTATGGCCATTTTGAGGGAAAACTTCGGAGAACAATTCATCTCAAGAAATGGACCGGTAAGTTGGCCACCAAGATCATGCGATTTGACGCCTTTAGACTATTTTTTGTGGGGCTACGTCAAGTCTAAAGTCTACAGAAATAAGCCAGTAACTATTCCAGCTTTGGAAGACAACATTTCCGAAGAAATTCGGGCTATTCCGGCCGAAATGCTCGAAAAAGTTGCCCAAAATTGGACTTTCCGAATGGACCACCTAAGACGCAGCCGCGGTCAACATTTAAATGAAATTATCTTCAAAAAGTAAATGTCATGTACCAATCTAACGTTTAAAATAAAGAACCGATGAGATTTTGCAAATTTTATGCGTTTTATTGTTTAAAAAAGTTCTCAAGCTCTTAAAAAATCACCCTTTACTTACAATCTCAGGAAAACAACCACTGTTGAAAAACGCAAACGCAGTTTCCTTCGTTACTGCTTCATGAAAAAAACATCAGTTTGTTTAGAAAACTGATATTTATCTTTTGGATTTCCATTCAATTACTGCGAAGAGAACTGCTTTTGCGTTTTGTCACAATAACCGTTTTTTCAAAGATTGTTATTTACCCCTTAATCGAGACATGATTCCTCGATTGGGATACCGACCAAAAACCTACCATTCCACTGTGAAATCGAGCTTCACATCGGCATTCAATTTATTGTATGATTGAATATTTTAATCACAAATTTCATTCAAATTTCAGCCACTGACCGTAGACAAAACGGTGGAATTCGATCTCACGCTCAAAAGGACCTAATGCAAAAGCTGCGCTCCCAATTAAATCACCTCCCCGACGACGACGACGACAGCTCAACTTCAAATTAATGCTGATCTTCGACAGCACATTTATTTTATTTGTGAAATGAATTTGGTGTTAACGTAATTAGTTCCAGCTCCCGTGATTGGCCAGCACCAGATAGCGTACATTTCGGCGCATCGGCGGCCGCACACGGTGTTGAGGAGAACCTCCGGCCAACAATGCAATGGCGGCTCTCGGCGCTGTCCACATTCGAGTTCACAGGTGGAACGGTCCGTGTTCGTTCGTTATTCGTGGAGCGAGCTTGACAGAAACCAATTGACTGACGTCGGGTGCTGTTTGCTCTTCAGATGTCACCAATTTCACTGATTAGTAATTGCACACGGTGAACTGGCCTCGAATGTTATGCGCGTTTAGCCGCTGCTTTTTAATTTTTTGTTGTTGCTGCTCGCGTTACTGGAAGAGACCATAGAGGTTCCTTTTGTTTTTCCGCTGACGCTGCGGTGTGCGGGTGGAACGGAACGCGACGTGGCAACTGGGTTCATCCCATTCAACAACGATTGACATACCGATGGAGGTATTTCGGGGTTGATGAGATTACAGCTTAGTTAAATGTTTGAGTTCTTCATCAGATTGATTGCTGTCGAACGGGGTGATGTTTGTCCTGAAGTGAACTGATGATGAACGTTGGCCGTTTTTATTCGATTCCGACCTACGGACTTGACTTGATTGAGTTTGCATGTGCAGCTGTGTTTGGGTGGAATTAAATAGTTTGCTAATCGGTAGTCTTATGCATCAGTTCATTGCATTGTTCGTTCGTTGCTTTTTTTTCGAGAGCAAAGACCTCTTCCATAAAATGTTTTCCGCACCGAAATGTGTAACAAGTAAATATGCATGATTAACCGATTGTTTCTCTTGGGGCAAAAAAAAAAGAAACGGTACAATAGGGCCTCTTGCTGCGTTTGTACCGGTACCGCCGTGGCCAAACGACTTGAGTGCCCTCGAGGGCACTTTCACGTGGTGCTGCCTTCGCTACTTCCAAAGCAGTCTTGCTGTGTCAACACCCCTTCAAGCACGGTGCAACCGAACGCTATTGAAAATTAATGTCAATATTTACTCGATATTTTCCACTCGGCTTACGAGTGTGTGTGTGTGCGTGTGTGTATTTGAGCGCACGAATTCTCACTTCTGTCAATTGTATTCCGGTAACCCACCACGCTTTCCCAGTAACGAACGGGTTTTTGGGGGGGTAGAATCGTGCACGGGCCGTAATCAGGAACCGAGGTGCGAACGTATTTTTTTCGATCCTTATCCACCATTCCACTCTGTTCGCTGATCGAAAATGAAATAGTGACGGGTCGGTCGCTGGAAGCCGATCCGATAGAGTTCGAATTTTTACAAATCAGTTCTTTACAGTACTTCACACCGATAGTCCCGGGAGTGTGCTTTGTTCCCGACGGGTGAGCCAATTTTTTTTGCGGGGTTTTCCTCCGGACCAAAAAAAAACACGGCCGACGAAGACTTGACATATTCGTCCATATGGCCAAATTTACACAATCAACGAAAGAAAAAGGGCTCCGATGGCGTTTGTTTGCCGATACCGCGCTATCCAGTGGATGCGGTGTCGCAGCGAGTAAACTACTCATGAGAATTTCCCTTTTAGAAGTTAATTAATTTTGAACACAAATAAACGAATCGTTCGGGCATATTGAAGCAGTTCTGTTTTCCCCGGCTGACAAATGATTCGGATTCCAACTAGCCAAAAAAAACAACACTAACCCTTTCTCGGTAATTTTTCACTTGGTTTATTCGGTTGTGGTGCCGCGACGAAGCTTTCTAATGATGTTGACTAACGTATTTCTCTGCTGCATTTGCCGTCACTCAAACTCCAGCTGAATAGACGTGTTTAGTGAGGCCGCAGTAGGTCTCCCTGGTGGCACATGTACTCATCTCACTAATAGATGATAACATTATAAGATTCGATTTCGAGGGGCATTTGTTTATGGATTCACGTTTTATGGAAGAATTATAAAATCCTAATTTGTCAAATGACAGGAAAATTCATTTGTAATGACTGAATGTTGGATTAGCATGTATTTTACTGGTATCGACTAGCGGTTAGCGACTTAAATGCACCTTTAACCAGCCAAGCAGGTGTGTGCTTCTGTGGTTCGGTCAATTAACGGATGTACTTTGTGATCCAATGATTCTCGATTCAAGTCCCGGCGGTCTTATTTTTTTTAATTTTAATGAATTACGTGAGTGTGCGTGAAATGCGACGCTCCATTTATGTGCACCTAATAATATATAAAATTATAGGGTTTTTCCAAGTGTGTATGTTCAATTTTTTATCTTTTGATAACGTTAATTCCAGCTGCTTTGAATGTCCGGTTAGTTTTTGACAACAATTGTGCGTGAACGTTATTTAGCTTGTCTTTGCTTGTCGTCTATCCCAAAAATTGGAGAATATTTTTGCCGTTCTTATATAGACGGGGCTACACAATCACTGAGAAAACCGACTTTTGAACCGAAGCTCGAACGGCCGAGTTTCATATCCCATTCGACTCAGTGCGTCGAATACGCAAAATGTTTGTGTGTAAGTATGTGTGTGTATCTTTGTGTCACGCACAAAGATTAAGCACTCGATTATACCGGAGATGGCTGGGCCGATTTTCACAAACTTAGATTCGTGCTCCCATAGATTGCTATTGAATTTTATTCGAATCGAACCTCCGAATCGAGAGTAACGGGGTAAGCTGTGTAAAAAAAGCAATGAAAAAAAGGCGGGTCGGAAATGTCAGAGACATAACTGGATGTCGTGAATACGAAAACAACCGACATGTTCCTTAACAGTTCCGAATATCAATTAGGTGATCAATTGTATGAATTATGCAAGCATTCCCCTTTATCACATTTTTCGCAAAAACAAAGAAGGCATCACTTGATTTCGATTACTGTGAATTTCACACAGCGAAAAGTGCACAAATCTAACCAAAACGGTTCTAGATTCGCACTAAACTGAGGATGTTTCCCTTCGATTGGCGAACAACAAATCCTAATAGTTCTTTAGAAAACTTTTAGAGCCATTAAAACGGCTGATTTTGTGTAATGCTCTCCACCGTTGTTTTTTTTTGTATCAATGCAAATGACTGGCAGCTGTGACGTAATCGCTCTTGTCGGCAGCGAATTTAGCTTTGCAAACGACACAATACATCTGCTCGCAGTGGCGATAGAATCCAGACTGATCCAATTTTTGTTAGCAGGTTTCTTTTTACGTGATTTCGTTTGTAGCTTTTTCACTAATGAGCGGTCCTACGGCTATAAAAATAGCCGCATACAGAATTTTAATGTCGATTATTTCATTTCGGATTTGCATTTCATTGAAAGAAACTATCAGGATGCTGTACGGGATTCATTCCTGCCTTTCAGAAGGACCAAATTGTGGAACGCACTACGATATTAAGCACTCTTCTTAGCATTTTTCTCGAACGATTTGTTGTACAGCAGCAGATATTTTGTTCTCTTCCTCAGAACGCGTTCTGATTGGTTGGTGTTGCTTTGGTTCAAATGAGACAGGTTTTTCAATAGTGTACTTTTGAAATACTTCAATGCTTTTGCTATACACGTTTAAGTTAAAAATTTTCGATTCTATTGGTAGTTAGATTATATAAATCCTTTCACAGATAACTGAGCTATGAGCTTTCAAAATGCAAGAAAGGCCAACGCGCCTTATGAATTATCCTCTTTGATACTCGTTTATACCAAACATTTCAGAAAAGTTTAATTTTGAATTATTTGAGATTATGTCACACAACTGAAAATTTTATCATAAAATTGTTATCATATTTCCGATGGCATGTAGCAAAAATTATGTTGATTCGTTAGATACAACAAGAGATATTCACGATCAAAAACTTATCACTTTCACAGAGGGTAAATTTTGAAAAGGCTCCCCATAGTAAAGTATGTCGTATTCACGACAAAATTGCAGACCACTCTATCTTGAGTTCATCTTTGGCATCATGACGAAAGCGAAACCAATTTTCTTTTGATCGAAAAATTTATGTTGCATACCCTAATCATGGGAACTAATAAATTGGTGTAAAAAAGCAAGCTCTGAATTAAATTACGTAACAAAAATAACAGACAAAGCTATGGAATACGTTCATAATTCTTAGGTCTGAAAGTCATAATTCGTGCTTATGATTTTCGAAGGTCATTTTGTTTGAGTGCATGTTCGAGAATCTCTTAGTACCACGACAAAAAGGCCTATTTCCAAATAACCGGCTCTCTCTGTTTACTTTTTCGTTCGCAAATTACGCGTTTGATTTCAGATTTGGCACTTAACTTTCAAGCCAAACCCTCAAGCTTTCGATTAATATAGGAAACATTGGAAACATTTATAGCCCTCCAAAAGAAGTGATTTATAGAGTTTTCTCCGTCGTTGTTCACTTTTCGAAGTATTTTGCTCCAATGCAAACGACTGGCACTAACACTGCGAACGGCGCACAAAATAAATTCCGCAGTATTTTTTTTGCTCCTGCACCAGATCGAGCATTGCGTGAACTGCGAACGGCCTATAAAGCCAATATGCAAAATGCCGATCTTATAATACCAAAGATATCGTAGTAATTGTTTTCGAAAAAGGCTCTGAAAAGAACTGATTGATTAAGTCACTTCGATGTTACACAACATTGCTGTCATTTCCCTCGAATGTACAACGCAGAGACAGCAGAATATTCCTTCTCCATTCGAAACTGAAATCTGAAACTAAATGCTTGATTCAGGAACTGTTTTCTGTATCTGAACCAGAAACCAGAGTTTTGAATCAGGAATTGAGTTCTGGACCTGAATCAACCAAAATAAGGTGCTTAAGATGCACTTGCCTTACTTCCCACTCGGTAAACTGCGCAGGCTAGAGTGAACGGAATTTATCAAATGTGACCCTTTCATTGCTAACGCAAAAACGCAATGTCACTTACTACCTAACAAGTTGCTGATAATATTTTCGATGGTACGTAGCAAAAATCATGTTGACCCAGTGAAATTTGTAGACCCGCATAAGTCCGATCATCGGTCCGATTATCGGACCGATTGAGCACGATATGGGGCCGATCGTAGCGCTTCGATCGGCCCGTCATCGGACAATTCTGCACCATTTGCATCAACCGCGTCGACCTAAAAAAGCTTTATGTTTACATTATGCATCGCTAGAGAAACAGAGCGAAGGAATATCAAACAAGGCATTTTCGAGCCGACATCTTCCCGAAAGGGTGTGGAAGAGTGTTAAACATTCTTTTGTTTCGATCATAGAGGCTTTAACCTTTAGGTCATTCGCCTCTTAGGGCCAGAAAAACTCTGACCCTATGTTCGAGGTTGGAAATCCAACCCCGATATATCTCATCACCTGAGTAATCAGACATCCGCTCTCTGCTTTGGTATATCTTCACTCTTTTGTTCTACCGATACACTATGCAAGCTCGAAACGCAATCAAAAGCTTTCTTGCACGATGCGTCCGATGTTCGGATTTACTGGGGATAAGGAGTGTATCGAAAATAAGCTATCCACAAATTTTTCTTTCAAGTTATGATAAAAAACGATGTTTTATTCAAACTAAAAATTGATCTTTTATTGTACGAGGTTAAACGTGAGCATAATGAAAACCGGATGAAATTTAATTTATTCCTTCACGAATTTTTGTTCGAATGCTCGAACGCTTGAGCCCAACTTTTTTTGAACTCCTGCATGTTCCCAGCTGCCTTACCAATCTTCTTGAAAACCCTCTTCACGATTGCCCAGTAACGTTCGATGGGTCGAAGCTGAGGGCAATTTGGTGGATTGATATTTTTCTCAACGAAATTTATACCCTTTTCCGCATGCCAATTGAGAGTGGTTTTGGCATAGTGAGCCGACGCTAAATCCGGCCAAAACAGTAGAGAGGTGTACTCTGCTTCCTATATAAGAGCAGCAATTTCTTGTGGAGAAACTCAGATCGATAGATTTCTGCATTTATAGTTCCTGTAGTGTAAAAAATTGTTGACTTTGAACCACAGGAGCATACTGCTTGCCATACCAATACCTTTCGACCGAATTTCTCCACATGAGTCGACCTGTCCGCATCGTTCACATCCTCCCCAACGACGACAGTAAAATATTGTGGACCTGGAAGAGTTTTTGAGTCCTTCTTCTTCTTCTTTTTTCTACTTCGGAGCAAATGTCAGCTCCTAATTGAGGGCCAGTTTCTTTGACTATATGCTCAGTCCTTCTTCCCATACGTCTCATCGTCCATTAAAACGCATGCATCCGGACACTACAACAGACGCGAATACAATTTCCGGGCCCTTGTTGCTGTTCGCTTCTTCTGTTCTACACTTTGTTTCGAGAGTTTCTGCTTCGTGTAGGTCTTCAGGTAATTTCGCCTCTTGATACGCTGGATCATCCCGACACTCGTTCCTGCTTTTTTGGCTAAATCACGTATTGACATTGATGTGTTCTTCATGATTAGGGATACCACTTTCTGGTCCAGTTTTGGGATGGAAGAACCGGGTTTTCTGCCTCTTCCTGGTAGCTCATCCAAAGAATAGTGTTCCCCAAACTTATTATTGATGGTTTCAACAGTGGCATGATGCGTTCCAAACCGCTTCGCCATTTTTCACATAGTAATACTCTTCTCACTTAGCCATGTGTCCAGAACCTTGATTTCCACTTCCTTTTCAATACGCGACATTTTGAAAACGCAGAATTTCAACCGCACAAACAAATAAACAAACGAAAGCCAAACTAAACGCACAGCATGCTGTGATCTGAGCATAAAAAACCATCACAAATACATGCGTACAACACAAATGTATGTAGATAGCTTATTTTCTATACACTCCTTACGTTAAAATACAACAAGAAATATTTACGATCAAAATCTTATCACTTTCGCAGAGGGTAAATTTTGAAGAGGCGCCCCATAGTAAAGTAAGAGTAATGTTACTGGGAAATCATCATGTGTCAATTCAGATCACCATTTTAAGTAAAATGACTCATTTAGGGATGAAATGGCATTGTCTGCCGAGGATCAATTTTCATACGAGCTCCCGCAAAAATAAAACCAGCCTTCCGGTTTTCACTTGATCCGTTCTGTAATCATCGTTTTCCAACGCTACTCAAAATCATTGTCGTTTCCATTTGTCAGGACAATCGTCTGCAAGAGGGTGATTCCTATTTCGTTTTTTTTTGGTTCTTTTACCAACGGAAGAGTTGTAAAACTGTGATTTCGATGCGCTGCGAGACCTCACAAAAGGAGCGTTCGTTTTTTTTTGTTGCTTCCTTCGTTTTCCATATGCGTAACATTCGGTTATGCTTCTGTGTCTGTTTCCTCCGTGGTCGAAGGGCTTCTATACCGATGAGGAGGCAATACTAGAGTAAATATTAAACGGGACTAACGTTGCGTTCACGTGACACACCAACCACCGATATAGGGGCTGCTGTTGTGGAGGATCCGATCCGCCGGGAGGAGAAAATGTATGATTTATAGATGTGCGGAAATCGTTTTTTCCATAGGAGAGGGTAGAAAACAACGACGTTCGTGACAACTGTGATAAAAGAAGGTTACCATTCCAACGGTACGGTACCAAATCAAAACTGCTTTGCCGTTGATTTTGTTGTTGATGCTTTTTTAAAAACTTTTATTTTTCTTCGATTGACATAATCCAGTGTCGCTCTAATTAAATACCGCTTTGTACTATAAAATCGTACCTGTTTCTCGCTTTTGTTGGCTAAACTAAAGTTAAAATAAAATAAGAATCTCTAGATAACTAGTTCTATATACATTATAGAATAGATATAAGGAGCAGAGCCAAATATAAAATTTTTTGTTTCGAGTCTATCACAACTCCAATTACCGATTTTCAACAGAAAACATTTCGAATGAGAGCCTGACCCTTGTTGTTGTATTTACAAACTGTTTTTTTTTCTTCTTTCGATTCGATTCCCGCCGCCTGAAGCAGGAATCTTCCGGTATCGGCTTCGAACGCAATAAACCACACAATGCTGGTTGCTATTTACATCTGAACCTATCACTAGTTGCTAACATCACCGATTATCATTAACATTAATATCACCAGATCTGAACTAATTAGTCTATTATTATAGATTTAGCACTACTACTTCCCGGGTTGGGAAGCCACCGTCGCCGTTGCCGTTGCCGCTGCCCTGATCGCTGCCGCCATCTGGCCAATCAGTAGATATTCTCAATAGGGCCGCCACACGCTTTTGGCCGATTGCTTTAGGATGATGTTCGGTGAGGACAGTTTGGTGCTTTCCGGCGAAGCCGGTTCGCTCGGGGCGATCTCGTGCAGTTGTGGTTTCTTCGAGGACGGAGCCTTCAGATCACAGCGGGTCTTCGGTGAGCTGGTGGTGGTCGTCGAATCGGGCGTTTCCGATTTGAGCGGGCCGTTCATCAGTGCGTCGGAGTCGGCCGACGACGTTGGCAGCGGTCGCAGGATCGGCACGAAAGCGGACTTCACGACGTCGATGTGTTCGTCGTCGGATTCATCGGCAGAGGACGAATGTTCGTTGGTGGAGTTCAGTTCCAGCGGAGGGCTAACCAGTTTGCTGCTGTACGATTGATTGATCGATGCCGGCGGTGAGGAGTTCGAGTTGCGCGAGGATGCCGGCGATAGCCGGGACGACGAGATGAAGTCGTTCGGGGGAATGGTGAGTGTGGTGGCGGCGGCGGCGGCCGCCAGCTGATGGGGCCCATTTCGCAGTCCGTTGGCACGGAGTGGCGAGATGTCGTAAGGCAGGAATGGAGATTTCAGGTGCAGATCGGCATGCGGTCCGAACGGAAACTGCGTCAGGTAGGTGGCACCGTTGGGCAGAACCGGTCCACCGTTCGGCAGAACTGTGCCGTTCTGGCCGCCTGGGGGCAGGGGTAGAAATTCGGCCGGTGGTGTCGGTAGCATCGGTCCGGTTGTTCCGTTTGGCTTCGGTAACGTTGGAGATCCTGATGGTAGGGAGAAAAAAAAATGGAAAGAAAATTCGTCAGCCATCGTAATCTTCTTCTTCTACTATTTCTACTGTTTCTTGTGTGTGTGTGTGTGTGATTTTAACGTTTCCAAGAGAGATTAAAAGCATACGTTTCGGGCAACATTTCTTCCACTTCACATGCGGGAGTTCCCGTTTGTTGTAAAACTGTATATTTGCACGCTGATCGGATTATAGCGGAAGTGGCAAGGGACGTCCATTTGAGAGACGACGTTTGACAGAAGCTCAGAAGCCGAGGAAACGGGAGGGGGAACGAAGGGCGAGTGCAGGAACAACAGCAAAAAAAAAATCAATCCCCTAGGAATTGATTTTTATATGCAATTTTAATTCCCCAGCATTGGCCACTGGCATAACTGCTTTTTTTTCCTCCGGATCCGCCACACTCGGGCGTGTGCGTGTGTGTCCGTTCGTTCGTCCTTTCACGGTTGCCACTCGACCGTAGAGCTTTATCGATGCATAAAATTTCGGGTTCGCGCGATGACTGTAGTGTGTAGTAAGCCGACGCGGATTTCCGTATCACGTTGGCAGGCAGGACAAAAAGTTTATTCTCCGCAAAATTTCATGCAATCCAAAACCGACAATTTTCCATTTTCGTTGTAATTTAAAATTAATTGAGTTTTTTTTTCTCTCTACTTCTGCTCTACTCTACTCTACCCGGCGAACGTGTTGTTTCGCTTTTTTAACCTCCTCCCCTAACCACCGGAACGACGATGGCAGGAGTCTCCCGAAAAATCAACTCACCGATCCCCGATGAAGATGACCAATGAACTGATTGCCAGTGCGCCAAAAAATGGCGACTGGTCAGAGAGAAAAAAAACGAACGAGAAGCGCCAAAAAAATCCATTTATCCTATTAAACAACTAAGCTTTGCACTAACAGTTAAAATGCATTTCCGTTCGACGGGTGACAAAAAAAAAACGGACGGACGGACATCGGTGCCCCAGTACTGGTCAAGCAGCGTCGGTTGGTCGCTTGATGTGTGCTAAGCGGCGTACCAAAATCACCACCATCAAATGGGAACCGGCCAACCGCCGCCGCGCCGCAGCCGCCGCCGCGCCGCAGCCGCCGCCGGAGAGCAGAGCAGCAAAACAAAAAAATAAAACCCAGAAACGAAAAATCTCTGGCCACGATTGGAAATTGTGTGTGTGGTTAGGCTTCTGCTTCTGCTGCTGCTGCCGGAGGTTGGTTTCAGGGCTCACCAGTAGGTAGCACTCGATGTTTAATAATCCGAAATCAATAAAGTGGTCGCGGCCGTGTTCGGTGTCACGACGGATTACTCGCACGGTTCCCACCGCCTGTGTGCAAAGGGAAGATTTTTCCCTACCGAAGGTTGCTGTGCCCCGGGACGCCAATTGGATTTGGGTTGTGGATACGCACGATCGAACATTCAATTGAACTAATTGATTCTTCTGCGTTTCGACGCCCCGTTTTTTTTTTGAAAACTCTTGGTTCGTGTAAAAATCTAATTGTTTTGACAGCCTAGCGAAAATCAAACTTGCTTACCTTTCGCAACGCCTACTGGACCTATGGGATTGGTTTGACCTTGTGGTTGTGGTTGCGGTTGTTGTTGTTGTTGGGCTTGCAGTTGTTGCTGCTGCTGCCGGAAGTAGTCGGACCAGGCGTAGTTCATGTAGGCCGCATCCAACCAACCCGCATTCAGCATAAACGGATTAAATGCACCCGGATGACCGTAGGCGAAATCTGAAACAAGAAACAAGGAAGCAAAATGTTAGGTTTCTGTATGTAATTTCATGCAATCCTGACTGACTACCAACAGGCGCGGAGCAAAACATTCTTTGATGGCGATTCAATTCCGCTCAGAAAGCGGCGACAGAAAGTCAAAAGTAAACTGAGATGTGTGAAATTCAAATGTTTACAAAGTCAAGAGTCGTGCTTTGTCGTGTTCCGCCAGTGCGTTCCGGTTGCTTTTTTTTCTTTCTTCTATATTTTTCCTCTTTTCAAAAAGACAAAAGAGGGTGCGTGAACGGAGGCGGATACTTATGTTTAAATCATCAAAGCCCTGGTACTTCCGGAAGTTCTTTTTTTTTTTTTTTTTGTATGTGCTCTCGCGAAGCGGTGGAGAAGCTTCTCGTTTCTGCCCTCCTCCTCCCGGCACGCATTAACTCGCAGACCCAATTCAAGGCGATTAATTTTTAATGTTGCTATTTATGTTCTCAGCATATGGTTTGATTGTAACGTAAATATAATCTTCTAGTTTCTAGCGAGGAACGAAGAACGTGGCGCCCGAAATTCCAAACAAAATTAACCACGTTTTTTTTATGGGGAAACTCAAAGCCAAAATTTATAGGAAAACTGGCGCCCCGTTCGAAAATGAATCGATCATTAAAAAAAATATCTCGAACGGGATTGATTGAACTGATTGAGTAAAGTAAACTTACTTTGCTTGGAGCGGGGTTCCCGCGGACCGTCGACCGTCACTTTGATGGCTTTGGTGTAGGTGGCGACCTGACAGGGATACGAACTGATGATGATGGTGATCGAGAACGACTTGCCCCGTCCGGAGCGGCCCACAAAGCGTAGATCGTTGAATTTGGCGACCTGGCTCTTCATGACGGCCGTCGCGTTACGCAGTTCGCCGTGGTAGTTCTCGTCGTTGCCGGCTTTGATCGTCACCAGCGTACCGTCCTGAATGTCGTCCAGGGCGATCACTTTGAAGGCACACGGCAAACTCTTGTTGGAGCGCCAGTGCGTCGGCAGTGCCGAACAGAGTACCGCCGGTGATCCGGTCTGGACCAGTTCGCCGTGATATTCCTGCAGCATGTCGTGCAGGTTCGAGAACATATCGGTCATGTTGCTGTTGGAAACCGGTGGACTTTGGCACTCGCTGCTAGCCGGTAGATGCATCTGCGGTTCACTAGGAGATTCCACTTCGGATTCCCGCCGAGTATTCCTTGGATAGTTGGGTGGTGGGGGGGTGCGGTCTTAACAATCGTTCACTTCTTCACTTTTTTCGCTTGCCAATCCCTTCAGGGATGTTCTAATCCATCAATAGGGCCAAATTTTTCCCGAACACTCTTATCACTGTAAAAATTCAACGCACCAAGCCTGACATGCGTACACAGATGATCAAGATCTTGAAGAAACCTGTGTCTTCCCGCGGCACAAGGCATGCACTCTAGAGCACTGAATATCCTCTCTCACCAAACCAAAACCAAAAACCTTTTTTTCCCTTAGTTGCACTTTCAAACTTTGGCCACTCACTTCGAATAAATCGTGTTTCGATTCTATTATAATTCCTCACAGTTTACTTCGATTGGTGGTGGGACCTCGCTTCCTCAGGACATGTAATTCACACAATGTCTCAGATGGGACTGTTTTTAAAAATCGCTCACCGATACCTCCCCGGCTTTGCTGTTGCTGCTGCTGCTGCTGGTCGTACGGCGCGAACCTCAACCACCATCCCAGCCATGTATGTGTGTTTGTGTTTGTGCGCGCCCAAATCCAACACACTTTTTCCACATTTCTAGCTTTCCCGCTTTGCCTTTGCCATCCGTTTTTTTTTCCTCCCCTCACTCGGTCACGCTCTCGCTCGCAAAGCTTCACGCGCCGGCCGAACGACCGACTCACTCGCTCGCTCGCTCTCTCTCCGTTCCACCGTTCTGTCCTTCTCCCGTTCCCGGTTGGCATATTTTTATTTTTCCACCACACACACACACACAAACCGTCGTCATTCGTCGTGCCAGTCGTCGTCAGTGGCAGGCACCGCAGTAGCACCGTCGGTGATGGTGGTGGCAAAAAAAAAAAAAAAGAATCGCTTCACGCTTTTCACCGTTCTGTTATTTTTTTTTCTACTGTGCATATTTCGGCACGACACCAAACACAAACACAGGAGCGCACATTTTTCTCTCTTTCTCTCACAATCTGGCTAATAATTTCTCTCTCCAGTTGGCTTTTGTTACCCCCACTCATCCGCTGATTTTTTTTGGGCTTTCCTTCTCGCACGATCTTCACAGGACCGAAAGGACCAAGAAGCGAACCACAATGCCACTGTGTGTGAGAGCATACTTTTTCCTTCCCACACATTGAAAAACCCCCAGCTCGGCAGGAGGTAGAGGCAGGACGGCAGGAGAGACGAGGAACACGGAAGCTTTTCATGTTCTTTTGATCTGCGATCTGTTTGTTGTGTTTAGCGCGTTTGTTTGATGGGATGGGATGGGATGGGATGGGACGAGCAGTGCATAAGCGAAAGGACAACAAACAAGGAGGACGATTATCAAGTGGCCGTCCTTGAAACCGAGAGTAACTGAAACCGAGAGAACACTGCTCGAGCGACGATCGGGTCGTCGTTTTGGATGGCAGGCAGGATCAGAGGTGTTAATAACTTTCCTAGCCCGTGGTGGTGGCCTTGCCTTGGTCATTGTGAGTTGTGGAACAGCTCAATTAGTCCGGGTTGGTTGGTGGCTCGCCTAGGTTGGCTGCGTGATGCCACTAAGTGTTCACGATGTCCTTGCCGAGGTTGGCACGAGCTAGCAGAGATGAGTTTGGTGGGTAATGGTAGAATTTGGTCCTGGTCCTGGTCCTGGTCGTGTGCTCAAGGTTAAGCCTTATGAGAGTAGTCCTTAGCGTACTAAATAAGCCGGAAGGTGACAACTTTATCGGAAATTGATCACTGCTGGACGTAGAAGGGGCTGGGGTCCACTAGGAGATTGATAGTACCTATTACCTCTCTCCGGACTGTACCAGCCTAGATGCCGTGTGGAATCCGGCGGAAAAAAATGAACCAAGAATAGATCCACTGGGTTCCTGCTTCCATGTCGTAAAAGGCGACAATTGCAGGAGTTTCTTTTTCCTTTCAGTTATCAGATATTTTCAATGTTTTACTTCTGATCACTCTATTTTACTAAATCATCTCTTTATTCAACCTATCAATTTCCGTCTAGCTTCGTAGAAAAGTTTTATTAGGAATGATTTCTTCTTCCATGTTATTGATTGTCTTTCAGGATTATAAAATGAATGATAAAAATCAACCATTGCGCAAATCCGTTTATATTACAAAGTTAATAACAGAGATGACATGTATCGGTATAGTGAATACATAGTAAAAAACACTTGATATTAATATTTCAAACAGTAAATTAATATTTTTCTCGGTAGCCGGCTGCCCAGATCAACTAATATAACCAATTAATAATTTTAATAAATAATTAAAATAATAAAGCGGAAATAATAAAGAATCAAGACGCGTGTGAAATCTGTTGACCTTTGTTTGGTGATTTAAAATGATTTTATAATAACTGTTTAGAATATTTCAATGCAATGAATCACCTTTTTTGTCTAAATCCTATTCGCTCGTTTATTTTGTATCACGTAGTTTCATTTATAAAAACGTGCTTAATCCACCTAGCAGTGAGATGATACCTTTTTTTTATCAATCCGAATGTGTTTTTTTTTGCATGACTAAAAAAACGCGAAAGGTAGATGCATAAACGAGTGACTGCATACTCGACAGCCGGCTGTCCGGAGTTTTGTCAATTTCGGAGATTGACTGTTTCGTGCATTATATTGCCAGCACAAAGTAACACATAAAACGATAATACTTTAAAACATTCTTGGTAGCCGGCTACCCAGAGCAATAAACACATGATAACATTATTAAAACATTTACTAACAAAGTATCCTCTCCTGTGATGCATGTGGGAATGCAGAGGATTCCTCGGTTCTTAGTAGCAACATGCATCGAACTAACAATCCTTCCCCTCCCAAGTAGATCTGCATTCGGACGTGGCCGGCGTCGGTATTGATCAGCATGCATGGTTCAATACAGTTTGCACAGTGTGAAACAATGTGTTATTCCCAAACATGTTACTTCAAAAAATCATTTTGCAATCTCAATTGGTCCAGATCAATAACGGAGTAGCAACACACGGACGGTCTCTAATGCTAATGCTAAAAAAATGCTAAAAATTGATCACTGCTGGACGTAGGCATTTCAAATAGATCTTGATCCAGCAGAATGGATTTGATTGGACGAAAAACCCGAGTACTGGTAATTTCAGAATCGCCAAATTAGCAATTGAAACAACTTTTCTGTTTTGTGATCTACTCCTAATTGCATTTTTTTTTATCAGAGATGGCTAGCGGTGTTGATCTTTACTTGGTACAGGCGAGGAGGATGCACAGTTCGAAAAAATCTTGTGATTTTACATCTTATAAGATGCACATTAATGAAGCGTCATCATACAACGCGACTTGAACCGAGAAACATTAGATGAAAAAACACGTCAGTTAATCAACTAAGCCACAGAAGCACATACCTGCATGGTAAACAATTGTTACATATAAATCCATTCAGCGGCACTTGGTAGCCGAGTACAAAATACAATCGGAGCCTGTAAAATTCTGTACGAATGTAATATTTTGCATGATTTGACAAGTTAAGTTCTATGTATCATTTGTAGAATTATGTCACCTGAAAAATTCAAAGTTTTTGACGTAAACACATCTTACTCTACTATTGGTCGCCTTTTCAAAATCACCCTATGGAAGAATGGGTAGAGCTTAATATCTGGAGTTGTACACACTAAAAAAAAGCCCTGTGATTTTACATCTTATTAGATGCACATAAATGGAGCGTCGCAGTTCACGCCAATTTACGTGGCAGAACATTTAATATTGTGTCTAAAACTCCATGACATAAAATTTATTGAAATAAAAAAAATTGAATACTGATAGCATCCGCCGCGACTTGAATCGAGAATCATTGGATCGCAAGTACGTCTGTTAATCGACCGAGCCACAGAAGCATGCATCTGCTTGGCTGGTAAAAGGTGCATTTAAATTCATGCAGTCGCACCTGCTAGCAGAACGCAATTTACAGTCGAAACCAATAAAAATCAAGCTAATCTAACATTAAGTCACTACAAATGAAATTTTCCGTCATTTGACAAATTAGGTCTTTATGAATTACATCGTATGAGGGATTAAGTCACCTGTAAAATTCAAATTTTTTTGGTGTGTGCTAAACGCCATAAGCATAATTATTTTTCCATACTATCAGAAATATGATCAGCAATTTATGATAAATTTTTTAACAGTGTGAGATAACCGTGAACAACTCAAAAGTTCCCTTGCTTGCCATTCTCATTATCCGTGATGACGGTTTTGAGGTAGTCAACTGGACGAGTATAAAAGGTCGAGAGTCGAGTTTCAGAACTAAATTCAGAGCCTGGATTCTGAACATAATTCCAGATTCAGAATTCATCTAGATTACAGGTTCAGAAATGATTACTATAACTCTGGAACTGGTTTTTCTTGACCAGCTTTTGGAATTGATTCCGAAACTCTTATTTAGATTTCAACTTCAGAATTATCGAACAAAATTCAGGATATGATTTTCAAATCTGGATTATAGAAATAAATGTTAGATCTAAACTCCAAATCCAAATTTTGGAACTGCCTTTTGAATCAGAATTGTTTTCTCGAATTCATTTTCGTAATTTAATTCGTGAATTCAGTTTCAGAGTTCAGAACTTTGCATACTCTGGCACCCCTAGTTGGTTTCCTCTCAACCAGCCAAAAGAGAAAGGAAGAAAGGAAGAAGTCTAGTTTAATTTAGTTGATAATTGAATTAAATAAATCGGAAGAATAAAGATAAATGAACTATTTAGATGAACTATGTGGAAAAGAGCTGTTTTGTCGTGAATACGACTTACTTTACTATGGGGCGCCTTTTCAGAATTTATCCGCTGAAAGAGTGATAAGTTTTTGATCGAGAATATCTCTTGTTGTATCTAACGTATCAACATCATTTTCCCTACATGCCATCTGAAATATGATCATCAATTGATCATAACATTTTCAGTTTTTCGACATAATCACAAATTATTCTAAACTAAAGTTTTCTTAAATGTTTGGTATCAAGGAGTATCAAAGCAGAAAACTTATGACGCGTGTTAGCCTTTTTCGTACCCGAGCCGACGGTTTGGATGTACAGGGTGATTTTTTAAGAGCTTGAGAACTTTTTTAAACAATAAAACGCATAAAATTTGCAAAATCTCATCGGTTCTTTATTTTAAACGTTAGATTGGTACATGACATTTACTTTTTGAAGATAATTTCATTTAAATGTTGACCGCGGCTGCGTCTTAGGTGGTCCATTCGGAAAGTCCGCTTTTTTGTCGACAAATTTTGTTCAGCGATGAGGCTCATTTCTGGTTGAATGGCTACGTAAATAAGCAAAATTGCCGCATTTGGAGTGAAGAGCAACCAGAAGCCGTTCAAGAACTGCCCATGCATCCCGAAAAATGCACTGTTTGGTGTGGTTTGTACGCTGGTGGAATCATTGGACCGTATTTTTTCAAAGATGCTGTTGGACGCAACGTTACAGTGAATGGCGATCGCTATCGTTCGATGCTAACAAACTTTTTGTTGCCAAAAATGGAAGAACTGAACTTGGTTGACATGTGGTTTCAACAAGATGGCGCTACATGCCACACAGCTCGCGATTCTATGGCCATTTTGAGGGAAAACTTCGGAGAACAATTCATCTCAAGAAATGGACCGGTAAGTTGGCCACCAAGATCATGCGATTTGACGCCTTTAGACTATTTTTTGTGGGGCTACGTCAAGTCTAAAGTCTACAGAAATAAGCCAGTAACTATTCCAGCTTTGGAAGACAACATTTCCGAAGAAATTCGGGCTATTCCGGCCGAAATGCTCGAAAAAGTTGCCCAAAATTGGACTTTCCGAATGGACCACCTAAGACGCAGCCGCGGTCAACATTTAAATGAAATTATCTTCAAAAAGTAAATGTCATGTACCAATCTAACGTTTAAAATAAAGAACCGATGAGATTTTGCAAATTTTATGCGTTTTATTGTTTAAAAAAGTTCTCAAGCTCTTAAAAAATCACCCTGTAGTAAGCTACATTTCATTTCTGCGTTACCTACTGAAAAGGTCTGAAAAGATTAACACTTGATATATTGCGTTCATTCTTGTTTGTGCAGTTGACTGAACAGGAAGTGAAGCAAGTGCATCATTTCGGTTGGTTGAGGAGCACAGCTCAGTTTCAGTTCCAGTATCGAGAATTTAGTTTCTGAATAAAATCCCAGAATTTAGTTCCAGACACAGAATCACGCATTCAGCTCTGCTGCGGGGCGTTTTTTTTTTGGTGCATCGTTCGCAGTGTAAGTTTCACTTCAAACAAGAGCGATTGCGTCATTTAGCTGCTGGTCGTTTGCATTGCAATCCCTTCAAAGGGCTCTAAATGTTATCTAAAGAACTTTTAGAATTACTTATCTGTTGAATATGCAAAGCGGAAGTGAAAAAAAAAAGTTTAGTGAAGGTGCACAGTCTGATAGATTCTAATTAGAAAAATTTCGCATACTTTTCTCGGATTTTTGACGTCAATACGTTTCACTTTACTATGGAGCGCATATTAGGAGCTTATCTGTTGTTCCATTTACCATAGTTTTCTCTCAACAGAATTTTCAGTAGCATAAGGTAACCACAAATAATTCGAATTGCATTTTTCCTAAATATTTCAGAAGTAAATAAGCTAACCAATTGATACTTCATTCATTCTAGCCTACGTAATTGACTCCTTCAGTTCAGACCAGAATCCATTTCTAGAGTTCGGTTCTGGATTTCAGATAAAGATTTCAAAAAAACTAAATCTTCAATTCTGCTCCTTGTCCAGAATTCAAGGCCAGAATCGAGTTCCAGAATTCTGAATCTGTAGTTGAAACCGAATTTTAGAACTTGATTCTGCGCCTGGATTCTGGAACTGAGATCGTGGTCTCGATTCTAAACCTGGGCTCTCGAACTAAATTTTAGAAATGAATTCTGGACTAAGATCTGAATTTTGAAACTGAATTCTGGAACTGAAGATGCGTATCAGACCAGAATTCAGTTTCAAAGTTTCTGTCCGGCGCTCAGAATTCAGTATCAGAATCCTGAAACTGAGTTCTGAACCTGAAGCTCTGGAACTTCAGACCGAAATCTAGGATTATAAATCAGATTTAAAATTTGGTTCACGAATTCAGTTATACAGAAGAATAACTGATATCAGGAAATAGAATCTGAAGATTTTTGAACTAAATCAATATGAATTTCGGAGCTGAGTTCGGAATCCGAATTTTGAAACTGAATCCTGAACTGGAATTCTGTAGCTAACACTCAGCTGTAGAATCTAGATGCAGAGTACGTTACTGGGATTCAGGTTAAGAATTCAGTGCCGAATCAGAATTCTGGTCTCGAATTTAGTTCCACAACGCAGATTCAGTAATCAGTTCAGAAATCCAGTATTAAGTTTTAGAATTCAGCTTCAGAATTCTGTTCCAGAATCTAACATAAAAATTGAGAGTTCAGATTCAAAATTCCGTTCTAAGGAGTGTATCGAAAATAAGCTATCCACAAATTTTTCTTTTAAATTATGATAAAAAACGATATTTTATTCAAACTAAAAATTGATCCTTTATTGTACGAGGTTAAACTTGAGTATAATAAAAACCGAATGAAATTTAAGTTATTCCTTCAAGAATTTTCGAACTTTTGATGTTCGTTCCGGACAAGTGTTGCATCGCATTTTTTGGACGCTTGAGACCAAATTTTTTTGAACTCCTGCATGTTCCCAGCTGCCTTACCAGTCTTCTTGAAGACCCTTTTCACGATTTCTCAGTAACGTTCGATAGGTCGAAGCTGAAGATAATTTGGTGGATTGATATTTTTCTCAACGAAATTTATACCCTTTTCCGTAAGCCAATTGACAGTGGTTTTGGTATAGTGAGTCGACGCTAAATCCGGCCAAAACAATGGAGGTGAACTATGCACTCTTATATAAAGGCAACAATCTCTTCTGGAGACACTCAGATCGATAGATTTCTGCATTTATAGTTCCGGTAGTGTAAAAAATGGTTGACTTCAAACCGCAGGAACATATTGCTTGCCATATCAGTATCTTTCGACCGAGTTTCTCTACTTGAATCGACCTGTCCGCATCGCTCACATCATAACACACAATTTTGAGGAAATGTCAACATGATTAGTACATTGTCTTTAATCCATTATTGTATTGAATTTGAAACATCACCACAACACTTATTGTTAGAAACAATTGCAGACAAAAGCAAAAGGTTGCGCAAGAGAATTAATCGCGACTCCAAAAAAGGTAGGTGATTAATGTCAGAATCATAACTAGAGAACGAAATTATAAACAAAATTAACATACTTCTTGCACACTTCCAAATATCATATTAGTAGCGTGAAATATGCAACTTTTATTGTTTTGCTTCCAGAATTGTAACGGTGCATCTACTCTAAATTTTGACTGGAAGTGAATTAAAGAACTAAATTCAGATCCAGTATTCAGCAGCTAAATGCGATTTGCGTTCAAATGAGAGCACGACATGAGCGTTTGACGCTTTATACCAGGTTTGTTGTTACTGTAATATGAGAGCTGACCTTTAAAATAATAAAGTTGTTGTTTTTGCTACAATAGGTGGTAGTACCACATCATCATACATGAGTAGCCAGTTTGTATATAATGCACTTCACTATATTAGTTAATTTTGCGTTTCGTCTTGAGCTTATAACTGTAATATCTTTTCTAACCTGCCGAATGAAGTGTGTTGCGAATAACAATAAATTTACAACTGTTCAGCGGTTCATGTTGAACCGCAAGGTGGCATTAGTCGTGTTTCAACATAAACTGCTAATGCACCGATGAGCTCAAGATGAAACGCAAAAGTAGTAGAAACTGGACTGAAGTGCATTTTTGTATATCACAGAAATCTCCACATCTTTAGGTTGACGTTATTTGCATATGATTCAACAAAACGGGGAAGTCCTAATACCGACAATAACCAACCCAATTCATTGGAGCCCTTTGTCATGACCCCGCAGTCCAGACAGGCAGCACACATTAATGCTCCTGCCAAGGATCACGAGCGCGTGTATGCTTTTAACGAGAACGCAACAGCTGCTGCAATGTTTTTTCGAAGCCCATTCGCTCCCCGATAGACCTTTGCTACTCGCGGAAACACGGTGCATAACGGAACCACCACCACCGCCAATTCTACTTGGGTGCTGACTGTTTTGACGAGTGCCGTATGCAACGGCAAACGCAACCACGTTTGAGTGGCATTCATTTTCACAACAATTCAAACACCGCATGGTGGTTACTTTCGACAACCCTAATTCTCGGCGTCGTGTACCTTCTGCTTGCTTTTATTTACCTCACAAGACTGGAAAGAGTACTTCGCGATCTCAAGCAGCTGTAGCTAAAATTAACAAAACCATCATCAGCTTCGTGTCAGCTCTGACTGGAGCTTATAATTGAGTTGTAATTAGCTCCACCCTGAGACAAACGATTATTCGAAAATAGTCCAGCATAGAACTCCGATAGGTGCCTGATCACGAGCTCTGCTGCACAAATCGATCCCATTTTTCAATTCACTTCACTAAAGCGGTGAAGTTGGTCGGAAAATTTGACTCGTGCAGGGCAAGTGCGTGGACCCTTTTTTCTTCGACTTCTCGGTTTCTGGAGAGTTAAGAAACAACAGCTGAATGGATTTCAAGGGTCAACGCGTGCGCCAGTCGAATTGGAAGACTCCCGACTCTCTGCCGACGTGTGTGGAGAGGAGTAACGGCTTCTCGGATAAATATAAAACGGTTCGCTGCTGTTCGCTTGGCTTAACTAAAATTAGCATCCTTTTTTTCTGGTGCGATGATTTAAGATGCTCTTGAGAAGTCACACTAAATGGGTTTCGGATTTACGAGCCGCCACACTGCACTCTGTCTGTGTTCTGCGTGGCGTGTTCCGGCGGTTGGATGTTACGAGTAAAATTTTTTCCTCCTTCGAATATGTTTATTTGACAAGATACCATCGAGTATTTATTTATTGTTCATTCTTTCGACTTGGGAATTGCATTCGAATTTTTGCATAGACAGATCAAGTGATTCCTTTTTTAAAAGACTGTGTCTGTGATTCAGAACGTGACCGAAATCTTAGCAATTGTCTTCATAGACGCCACTGCGTCTTGTGCTTCGAAAGATTTCAATTTTATTTTGGAATGTATAGAACAGTTGCACAACTAGTCTAGATCGGATTTTGAGCACACAGGGTGAGTTGTACCTGATTGCTAGTTCTAGTGGACATGACTTCAGCAGGCAGTTTGATCAATTCAGGTCGGACTTCTATCTGCCTTCGTTGTATTAGATCTAGTTGTCATTGGTAGACTGATTTGACATACAACCATCCGACATTCATACGTTACTAGAGTATTGACAATATTCCATCCGATATGAGCTAACATAACGTGAGAAGGAATTAGTTTGATTATGCGCATACCAAACCCTAGCACATCTTTCTAAATACCAGAGGAAAAATACCTTAAAACCTGTCTCTCCTCGGCAAGAGCACGTATTGATAACAGATAGGCTGAAAAGTTCGTATCGTTTCTATAAGAGGGCGCCACTAGAATTAAATCCATGCCATTTTCAGTTAGTACCAACCTTCAAAAGATACGTGTATAAATTTGACAGCTGTCTGATTATTAGTTTGTGAGATATTGCATTTTGAGTGAAGCTACTTTTGTTATTGAAAAAAAAAATGGAAAAAAGGAATTTCGTGTGTTGATGGAACACTACTTTTTGATGAAAAAAAGTGCCGCCGATACAAAAAATGACTTGAGTGTTATCCTCTGCACCGGGCGAAGCAACAATTCGTAAGTGGTTTGCAAAATTTCGTACTGGTCATATGAGCACCGAAGACGATGAACGCAGTGGACGTCCAAAAGAGGCTGTTACCGATGAAAACGTGAAAAAAATCCACAAAATGATTTTCAATGACCGTAAAGTGAAGTTGATCGAGATAGCTGACACCCTAAAGATATCAAAGGAACGTGTTGGACATATTATTCACGAATATTTGGATATGAGAAAGCTTTGTGCAAAATGGGTGCCGCGTGAGCTCACAATCGATCAAAAACAACAACGAATTGATGATTCTGAGCAGTGTTTGGAGCTGTTATATCGAAATAAAACCGATTTTTTTCGTCGATATAGAACAATGGACGAAACATGGCTCCATCACTTCACTCCGGAGTCCAATCGACAGTCAGCTGAGTGGACTGCACGCGATGAACCGAACCCAAAGCGTGGAAAGACTCAACAATCGGCCGGTAAGGTTATGGCGTCTGTATTTTGGGATTCGCATGGTATAATTTTCATCGACTACCTTGAAAAGGGAAAAACCATCAACAGTGAACATTATATAGCGTTATTAGAGCGTTTGAAGGACGAAATTTCAAAAAAACGGCCTCATTTGAAGAAGAAAAAAGTTTTGTTTCATCAAGACAATGCACCGTGTCACAAGTCGATGAAAACCATGCTGAAATTGAACGAATTGGGCTTCGAATTGCTCCCTCATCCACCGTATTCTCCAGATTTGGCCCCCAGTGACTTTTCCTGTTCTCAGACCTCAAGAGAATGCTCGCTGGTAAAAAATTTAGAAGCAATGAAGAGGTAATCGCTGAAACTGAGGCCTATTTTGAGGCAAAGGACAAATCGTACTACAAAAATGGTATCGAAAAGTTGGAAGATCGCTATAATCGCTGTATCGCCTCTGATGGCAATTATGTTGAATAATAAAAACGAATTTTGGCAAAATAATGTGTGTTTCTATTAAACGATGCGAAGGATTACAGCCGAACTGTTATGAGTAACTTTCGGAAAAATTCGAAATAGTAATTTTTTTTGTTTTTATTTTGCTGCTGATTTACTACAATTATAATGTTATTTTCGTTATTATCGTTATTATCGTTATTATCATTACTATCGTTATTATGGTTATGATCGTTATTATCGTTATTATCGTTGTTATCGTTATTAACATTATTATCGTTATTTAGTTAATTTTTTGCCTTTCTCATATAGAAAGGTTATGCAATCACTTGAAAAACCGACTAGTGAAAATTGTGTCATATACCATTCGACTCAGTTCATCGAGCTGAGCAATGTCTGTGTGTGTGTATGTGTCAAATAATCTCACTAGGTTTTCTCGGAGATGGCTGAACCGATTTTTAGATTCAAATGAAAGGTCTTGTGGTCCCATACGGAATTCCTGAATTTCATACGGATCCGACTTCCGGTTCCGGAGTTATAGGGTAAAGTGTATTACATATTGTACACCGCCACTTAAACCGGCGAAACAAAATACGTGAAAAAATTTCTAAACTGGTCTCAAAACTACACAAATTGATAGTTATTATCAGTAGGCAACTAAACAAACCGGTTCCAGCTATCCTGGTTCCCGGTATCCGGTTCCGGAAGTACCGGAAATAGTGGTCATATATACCAACATGGATCTCACTCACTTTTCTCAACGATGGTTCGACCGATTTCCACAAACTTAGATTCAAATGAAAGGTCTTGTGGTCCCATACGGAATTCCTGAATTTCATCTGGATCCAACTTGCGGTTCCGGAGTTATAGGGTAAAGTGTGTTCAATATTGTACATTGTCACCTAAAATATTTTCGGATGCAACAAACATTTAAATCGTAATTTAGAGTGCGTACTAGAAGAGTTTGTGTGTCATGTTAGTTGGTGGCTGTTCGAACCGACTTTGATTATACCGGTTCTCGGGTTCCGGTGCCGGAAGTGCATATAATAGTGAACCCATTTCGTTTTCTTAAGGATGACTTACTCAATCAAAGCACTGTTTTATTCTGTTTGTTATGCATAAACAATCTCTTGGTTTCTTTCAAAAATCGAAGAGAAAAATTTTGAATAGAATACCACAATATTATATACATGAGAAAGGCATCATTACACCACTAGGTGGATTAAAATTTTTCATTTATTTTTATTTTGGGAGCAGGGAAAAGCCCGACGGAGATGAAATTTGGCAATCTCTCTCTCTCCAGCAGGCATAAAACCTCCTCATCTTTGGTATCAACAGATTACAATGATCAACAGATTGTCGTTATTATCGTTATCTTATTATGTTATAATATTTTAAAAGGAAAAAATCATTGTGGTTTACAAAAATTTGGCTGATTGAACCATTTTTTGTATGGGTGTGAAACATGCTGATTGTTTTCAGGTAGTAGTCATCTAGAGCATGAAAGTGTAGAGCGTGCTGAGATAAATGGCGTGCATTGTAGACCCTCAGGGGTTGATTCTGGAACAAACAATGTTGGAGGTTTTTTGTTTGTTTTTGAGTCCTCTTTGGAGTGACGTTTCTGCATTATTTTAACCGAGATGTTTACAAAAGTAGCTAAATTTTGACTTTTTGCGTTAAATTTGTTTACAAAAAATGGGATAAATTTTCTTCCTGACATTGTTTTCCCCGTGATTCTATATAAAAAATTTTTAAATTGGGTTCTTTACGTTGAGTCACTTGTTAGGAAGAATGACTCTATATTTTTACGTAAAATTAACACTGGAACAGTCTTCAATAAAGATTAATAACTACCTAAAGTTTCTCGAGCCATATTTTTTTTTTATTCCACGCTTCCAACATCATTTGCAGGAGGAGCTTCCTTTAATGTAAGACAGATTCTCAAGCGCAATTTGACCGAAATGTTTTCACTTCGAATACGCTAGCCGTCATCATAGTCAATGAATATTTCAAATCCCCATTGAAAAATAATCCAATACAAAAAAAAAGAACAATCATCAACGCAAGCAAAATTCAAAAATTAACTACAGCCGATCCGTAATATGTTTTTTTTTGTTTTCCCTTCCGAACAGCGAACCGATTTATCTTCATCCGCATTCCTGCGTCGCCGTGGCCGTGTCCCGAGAAAACGCTAATCGAAGGCATAAAATGTCACCGCACGAGCACGTACCGGATTCCGCAAAACCCACGGCCGACTGTCAACCGTCGGTCAGAGTTTGCGCTCATATTTGCTGCTTTGTGGGAGCCAAACTGACACCATGATTTACTGCCACGGACGGAGGAACAACGCTTTTTTTTCGTTCTTTCTCCGCAGATTGGTTTTCCTTGGTTCTTCGAAAAACAACGAGGCCGAAAAAAAACATGTAAATCATGAACTAGTTCAACTCGTTCGGTTTCAAATGTGAACAAATCGTTGTTCGTCTCGCGGAAGCTGTGCGAAAGAGAGCGAAACTGCCGCGTGGAGGGTGGGACGGAAAACCACATCTCAGACGTCGTCGTCGTCGTCGTCGTCATCGCGATGCATGCGAGTCGGAAAAGCGCGGATGACCGGTCAGGCATTCGTCCGTCTCTGTGTTGGTAGTCGGCAGGTCGTGTGTATGGGAGAGGAGAGCTCAGCGGTGTCACACATGCCCGTGAAGTTTTTGCGCCAAGCTCAAACAACATCGAAAAGCTGGAAAAATCACAACTTCCGAAAAGAGGGGAAATTCGACGGGCAAGAAAAAAAATCAACCGCTCTCCAAAGGGTTTCGCTGTATTGGTGGCGGAACAGCAGGAAAAAAGTTCTGGAAAAATTGTGCTTGGAAAATATAAACAAAAAAAAATAGGAGAGGTGAAGGTTGGCACTGTAGTGGTTTTCAGTTGCTCCCCTCCGCTCTCTCTCTCTCCATCGGACACAAACCGTGTGGAATCATTTTCAAGAAAAATAACTCTCCTGACACTCAATCCCCGGCACCGATCCTCCCTAGATATCTGTGTCTGCGTGCCGTTGCCGAAGACGATGGCGACGACGACGTCGCCAACCACGATTACTTGAGCGGTGTGTATTGCCTCACAAGTTTACGACGCCCACAATTGTGGCGCGCCCTAGTGGCCGCAATGTGAAAACCCCTTCTGGTGTGTGTAATAATAGGAAAATAATAAAAACGGCCCAAGATGAGTGGCGTTCGAGCTAGAATAGGGGGAGGAGGAGGAGTAGGAGAGGGAAAACCAAAAGAACAAACCGATTTGGAAATTTTTCTCTGCCCGAGTGTGTTGCGCTTCTGTCGCTGCTGTGCTATTTTTGCGGACGGCGGTACGGCGAGCGGCAGTTGGGGGTGGAGGAGAAAAACAAGGAGTGGGTGTTTCGATGCCGGAATGAGTGGGGAAATCTGTTTGCGGGTGGATTGAGTGATGGGAAGTTTGCACTTTGCATGCGGGGTTGCCCTCTCGCGGCGAGGATTTAATGTGATTCGTCCTGGTACGTTTCGACGGGGACGGATCGGGAATTCTTAAGATAGGTAGAATTTCGTTTATTCAATCTATGTTTATTAGTCTGTCTTTCCTTAAAAGTTCGATATTTCACTAGATTTTCTGGTTATGCAGAATGTCTACAGTCAACAATGCTTCAGTCTTTGAAAATTATTACAAAAATAAAAAAAAAAAACAAAGTTACTTACCTGTGAGAATCTGAAAAAAATTAAAAAGTAAATTGGATTAGAAAAAGCATTTAACTTTAAACCACATTTAAAACGAAAAGTAGGCGGAACCGCATGTAAAACTACTTCGTTTGATAAATATTGAATATTATACATTTTAAAATAAGAACGAAATGAATCAAGTAAACAAAATTTCTGTTTTGGCTCACATATTCATTTTTAAATATAAATTTATTAAATTGTTGAGTAAACTTTTTTACACATTACGTAAAATTTTGTTTATTTATTCTATGTTTATTAGTCTGTTTTTTCTTAAAAGTTCGATATTTTACTGGATGTATGGCAATTTTCGAAAAATATTACGAAAAGCACAGGATCAAAGTTACTTCCCTGTGAAAATCTGGAGAACAATATTGCATTAGAAAAAGCTTTACATTTAAAACGAAAAGTATGCGTTATGTGCAACGTCCACTTGTGCTAAACAAGTACACGAAATCGTTTCGTAGAATACCATAACTAACTATTTATTTTACCATTATGATAATTAAAGCAATGAATTAAATTACTCTTCGTTTATTTATTTCTGAGACTCGTAAGAAAAACATTTCCCATGAAAATGCATTCTCAACTTAGATCAATGAATTTGGAGAAAATACCATTCTAAGTATATTTATGGCAACATACAGTTGGCTCAAAGTCTATTTTTATGCGCCTTTTCAAAGCCGTCTTATCCGATTTTCTTATTTTGGTTTTATCTCGAACCAATTTTTTTAGTAGACTGTGGGACCTCGGCTCAAAAAAAAAATTTGTTTTCACAATAACACAAGATCTCGACGTTTTTTTTATTCGAGTTTTCTTGTTCTGTCTTAGAAATGCACCGAAAATTTATGTACAAGAACACGTGAAATTGTGTGATTTGAAAATTACATGGCTTGAAATCGAATGAAGTAAAAAAACAAACGATCGATAGTAGCAACAGCGCGACTTGAACCGAGAAGCATTTGATCACAAAGCACTCCAGTTAATCGACTGAACCACAGAAGCCCATATCTGCTTGAAGAATAATTGATCAATATCCAATCTAAACTGAAAACTCGATGCCTGTAAAATTTTGTACGTCATTTGACAATTTAAGTAGTTATTATTATTAATAATATCATTTTTTTTATCCCGGCTTTAACCTATTGGTCGTTCACCGGGGGAAAGTAGTTATCAGATGTATCCTTTGTAGAATTATGTCACCTGTAAAATTCAAAATTTCAACTTTTCAAAGCAAGCTGCCAGTTTCATATACGGTTTTTTGTATGCGATGCGTATTCCTCGCAAAAAAATATTTAGGGATTTTTTTTCTCGTATTCCACTCTTATTTTCTCAGAAAATTGTAGCTTCAAGTGGTACTATTAATGTACGAAGTTGAGAGTGATTCCATAAAAACCGCATATTTAAGAAATATTCTACGACTCTGTCATCTCCTTCAAATTTGTTCTCCTGGGCAGATATACAACAAATCCAGTGCATTTTCCATGCTTCGTAACATTTCTGGAACGCTTCGACCGGGATGTCCGCGAGCCCCCTCGTCACGGCCACCTGAATGTCCGTAATCGACGCAAAGTGGGTTCCTTTGACCACAGATTTTGTTCAAAGGAACAAAAAAAATTATCATATCGAGCGAATAAAGCGAATGTTGGTAGATCTCTTTAAAAGCCAAATACTGGGAAACGCTGATGATGGTGTGGCATGGTGCGTTGTCGTGATGAAAGATCCTATTCCGAGTGATGTCTAAGCGTGCCTAGTTAACTCGTTTTCACAATCTTTCGAGTACTTGACAATAGTCTTAATTCACGCATATTTTTTTTCAATGGAACCTCAGTTATTACAATCTCGACTGGTTTCCCACTCCGCACCATGTCTTCCACGATTCAAAGCCCCTCCTTAAATACTTCATGCCACCGAAACACTTGAGTAGGACCAAGAGCATTATCACCATGCACTTTTACAATTTTGGCGTACGTTTTCGAAGCTGTTTCGCGCAGTCTAGCGCAAAATTTTATCGCGACGCGTTGCTCTTGAGGAGTAACGCTCCATTTTCGTGACGAGCACCACCAACACATGCCTACTCAACACGGCACAGCAGGCGAACTAAACAAGCTAGAGCGGTGTTAAATATATCAACGGTGAAGAGAAGGATGACCAGGAAAGGGACGGAAATTTTAAGGTCGCAGGTTTACTACAAACGCGGCAATCAAATCAGTCTCATTACTTAATTGTCGCAGCTCGTAGGAACTAAATAATACATTTTATCAATCTTTAAAAAAACACTGTACTCTTGACTCGAAATTGATCAAATTTATAAAAATGTAAATGTGGATTGTCTACGTTTGACTACTTCCATTAAATTTTTCCGCACCCTTTTTGAATATTTCTCTCGCCGCAGAGCGCTAGGTTGCCTTAAATTGCATTGCTCATACTCGCATATCTATCCCACATCGACTGTCGTCATTTTTGAGCTAGCTTGATCGATCAAATCAATCTTTAATATTCTTTCCGGAACAGCAACAAAAATTGTAGTTTGGTTCGAAAAACATGCTGATATTGAGCATGCATTTTGGACAATAATACTAAGATTCTGCGTTCTGTAGAACAAAACTTCAAAAAATTCTCGACATGCCGATTTTTCATATGGAGACAGCTTCCCTATGGTCCAATGTTTTTCAGTTGGGCGACGTTTTTGGTAAGATTCACATTCCATACAATCAGCTGTACGTTGAACGTGGCCTTCTTTCGGTAGTGGCAAGATACCAAATCCGACCAAAACGACGAGTTTAGTACAATAAATAGTGTTATGTAAAATCCTTCTTTATCCACTCAACAGGAATTTAGTGCAATTGAATCTCACGCATATTAGTCAATTATACATCCTCATGGTTTATAACCATAGATAGTTAGTGGCTAATTTGCTAGTGAACAGAACGTTTCACGAGCGCCCTGCGTTCAATCGCCGAAAATATTGCATGCGGCAGAGATTTTGTGCGACTTTTTTGGCACCTGAATTTCAGCTTAAAGTCTGTCTTGAAGGACGTTTCTTCATCCAGTGCCACGCAATCAAACTTCGTCAGTATTTTAATGTACAGCTTTTTAGTTCACACTCTGGTCGACTGGTATTACTTATCGTCACGATTCGAAGTCACCACCTTCTTGAAAGTCGACATTTCGCTTCGTTGTCAGCTTAGCGCACAGTTGCAAAAGACATTTTCGTCACTCACTTGCAACGACTCAGACGATGAGAATCCGAGTTCTTTTGATCCAGTTTATTGCATAGGTGCAAAATTTTGACGCTTTGCTCCTGATGCCTCAATGCCTTTTTCACAACTGAGCAGCAAATGTGAAAATCAAACAAATGGCATCTCCTATATATTACAACAAGATTAATCACCATACGACAAATTAATAAAGTTTAGAGTCCAGTTTTGAGAGCTTCTTTTGCATAACACTACTTCATATAAATACTACATTTGAGTTTAAGTTAGAGAAAATTAATTACACATTATTTGAGAAAATGAAGTGAGTTAAATATTTTGATCACTATTTCCGAAATTTCTTGAACAGGAAACCGATGTAGTGATGAAATTCTGATCATTATACCATCAGATAATATGAACTAGAAAATGCTACAGTTTTCTCCCCAATTTAAAAGAATTTCCAAAATTTTCTGCCTAGCTTCGAATTAAATGGCGTTTTGAAATGAATGATGAGTCCAGTATAACTAAAAACAATTCGTACACACTTAGAAAATTTCGCAGAATTCGGTAATTTTTTACCAAATTTTTAACAGCTGAACGTTCGGTAATCAGTTCGGTAATTGAATTGAATACCGATCGTTCGGTTATTGCTGAATTGTCAAATAACTACCGTAAACTGTAAACCAAATGGATCTAACTGATTGCTCGGTAATTTTTTGTGTTTGTTTACTTTTCGTTAAAATTCTAAATTTGAATGATTTTTTGGATTTCATAAAACTAAACTTTAAACTTATGATAAGGTTTTTCGGATTAGGATATTTTTCTTAGAAACGAGTAAAAAAATTCGAAACAGTCGTGACTACGGTGCACTATATATCCACGAAAAAATATAAAAAATGTCTAGAAAAAATGTAACTTCATTTCCCGGTTGACCGGAATTATGAGCGCCTTTCGGAGCATTGCACAACCTGTCAAGTCCACCAGAATTATATGAAATTATGTTCTGCCTATAAGTAAACAAAAAGTTTTGAGTAGTTCTAATATTTTAAAAACTGGTGCACTTGTACCTCATTTCATTCGACGAACCCTTCAAGATATTTTTCGATTAGTAAATGAAAAGACACTTACTGAAAATTTTAATAACTGTTTGACAGTTAGTTTTCATGACAATCAGTATTTACAGAAGTTCGGTTATTGGAAGATTATTTTACCATACGGACGGTATGGTTTTTACCGTACTCGGCGACTATTCAGATTTACCGTATGAATTGTATATCTATTTACAGAATTCTGTAATGAAAATTTGCGTAAAACTGATCGTCCGGTAAAAACTTGCATAATTTTTGTAAAATGAAATTCATGTACAGAAATATCGGTAATTTCTATTGATTACCGAAAGTTTTCGTCAAAGAAAATTACCGAACAACGGAATTGAATCTTAGTGTGTAAGGCCATAAACAAACATGACCTACAAATTGTAACAGTTTCGAGCACAACTGTTTCAATTTTCTATGACGATTCTAAATTATGAAAGCTTATCATTTTCATAAAAGATATTTTTATTCAGACCTACTTGCGTACAAGCTTTACGTGGCCGATTGATTGAGCTGAGTTTTTAAATAAAAAATTTTTTGTATTGGATCTCGTTGTCACCCTTTTTCCAGGGAGAGAGGAGATTCCATGCTTCTCCTGCGAGGATTGAGGGGCAGTTCGTTTGTGGTTCGTCTTGTCATCCATTGCCGTGGTATTGTTGTGGATTTCGTTGCTAGTTGCTGCAGATGCGCCTTGTTGTACATTGTTGCTGGTTGGTTGGATGGTAAGTTGTTAACTACATGCTTCAATGTTGTTGGTGACTGTCACAGGTGTACTGGGGTTACTTGGGGTTGGTGTGAAGGAAGCACCGTTGTCCTTTGGTGTGGTTGTCTTCTTGTCCAGTTTATCACATGGCTTACCGTAGTGAACAGCTTTTTGGCAATATTGACATGTGGCCATCTGATTGTCATAGGTAACAAGTGATTTGCACGGTATTCTTGTATCCTGACCGAATGTCACATAAGAAGGTATAGGCCTCCTCAAGCGCATGCGTAACAAACGTACGCCATTTAGAATACCGGGGAAAAAATTCTTCCACTTTTCTTTTTCGATAGAGAGAATCTCTCCGTATTGGGACATGGTTTTGCGAATATAAGGATCGATGACGCTTGAGGGAATATCATGCACACGCACTTCTATATCTTCCATATATACTGGAATGTTGTACTTGATGTTCTCATGCTCCACATAATGCACATTATTATTGTCTTTTGCGAATTGAATTGCAAGCTTATCATCTTGTAATGTTATAATTTGCGTGGCACTATTAGTCCTGTTATTTTAAATTTGATTTAATGAATGTCAGATATGAGTTTATTTGGCCCTGGACTATCTTGATCTGCAGACAATGAAAAAAAATATTAGCAAATTTAAAGAACTCGCTACTACATGACAGTTAATTAGGTCACAATCAGCAACTCCGTTGAAGTGCTGTGCGAGTAGCTCGCATTTTTCTATGTGCGAGCAAAATTTGGACACTTAGTTCTTCTTGCTCTCTGTCTAACGTGAAAAAAACACGGATATCTCTCAGTGTTAAAAAGCCAGTTCCTTCTGTATTTTAAATCATAATTTAGTAATTTCGCTTCCGCTCAATTTGTAGGTTATTTTCATGCTTTTATTAATGGTAATGTCTTGATCATTGTTTTTTTTACTTTATTGATACACTTTGATGATCTGAAAAATAATATTGGTAATGTAAGGAAAATTCTACGAACTGAATGATTTTTTAAGGCGAAACATTCAACTCAACCAATGGTGAAAGTTCAAACAAACTTGATCGAAACTTTGCACGTATATTTCAGGCCGGTTTTACAAGTTGACTTCAATCGAGTAGTTGTGAGGGAAAAAAAGACCCACCATTAAGGCCCCTATTCCGCCCGAACAAACAGTAGTAGCACAGCATCCCGGCCAGCAGCACTTGGTTACAGGTTTTGCGGTACCACCCATAATATAGCCCCTATATCCCGAGCCGATTCGGTGTCATTACGGGGTCAACGATGGATTCGGTGGGCATCCAGAGAACCCGGCCATGACGGTGCTGACCACCAATACACAATCACCAATACCACCAACGATGTGGTTGGTTGGTGACTGCTTTTTCTTTCATTTTTTTTTGTTTTGCTCTACTCTCGCCTGCTTGGGCAATTTAACGAACCAACGCTCCATCCAGCTTCGGTTGGTGTGTGAGAACGGGAAATTCTGCGGGCATACAAGTCCACAACCGGTTCGGTCCGTAGCGGATGGGGGTAGAGTGGTGATTTTCAAGCTGAGCTCTCTGCTAGTAGGTTTTTTTCTGCTGCTGCTGTTGAAAGAAACTCAGCGATGGCCGAACGATGCGGAGATTTTTCCACAATTCTGGTTTTTCACCAAAACCCCACCCACTTCGTGTTCGTCTCGGATGAACTGCGGAGGGCTTGGGTTGGTAATAGCGGTGGCTGCGGCGGTGCAAGTACTGGCTGGCCGAGAGTGAAAAATCCTAATGTTTATCTTTATTTATTACGCGTTGTTTATCCATACGAGTGTGGCAGAGTGTGCAACCTAACGGTCAGAAGTCGGAGCATCGTCATAGGAATGAGAATAGCTGTGGCGGTGGCCTGTGCTTTGCGGTAACACGATGTTGTTGCCTCTGATCGGGATCCGTTGATGGATTTTTCGCACGTACGATGAAGTAGTCGTTAAAAATAGGACTTTTGGAATTGATTCTGTCTTTGATCCTGACTTCCCCCGCCACGCACCATTATCCAACTCAGCTGCTCTGAGCTACCGCGTTAAACTTATCCTAAACCCCATTAGGGCTATATTTGGCTTCCTTCAAAAACCAACAATTCGATCAGCGACGATCCTACCTCACCAAATACAGGCGACGGACGGCGTACCCTTTGTCTTTTATTTTTGTTCTTCCCCCGACAGCGCGAAACGTCGTTCGGAAAACTACAGATTTTCCGGGCGAGACAGACAAACCGGCAAGATTGAACGCAGTTACACTTGCCGCGTGACAGCTGGGACATTTTACGATTCCCCTTGATCTTCTGGGCATTATATTTCGCTGCTGCTGTGTTTTTTTTTGTTCACTCCTCTCAATTCTTTATTCCAACCGGCTGTATCGAAAGTGGCACTGAGAACCGAGAACACACGTGACTATAATGGCTTTATTTCTTCCTCGATGTCTTATTTTCGGATCCGGAGTTTAACTCATTCGTCGATGTCGTCGATTTTCCGACTTTTGTTAACTCGAACGTGATTTATTTCCTGACTGTTAAATACTGGAATCTCAATTTGTTTTGATGTTTGATCTATTTTAACAAGCAACACTCGGGCGATCGTTTTCAGGGAGCTTCGGTATTGCTCAATCAGTCTTAGTTCTCGTTCCGAGTTCCGTTCGTTAATATAAGAGCAATTTAACAGCAGAAAAAATGGACAATTTGGTTGAAACTTTGTATACGTCTTTAGTATGGCAAACCATTGATTTTTCACGAAAAAAGAATCTGGAAAGACAACACAAATGTTTAGAAAATTTCAAGCGAAATAACCGGATTATGAAAAAGTTTCAAGTGAATTTCATAAACTTTTCATCATTTTCTATATCGCTTGCACATTACTGTTTCGTATGGTGGCGATCTGAAAAATGCACAGTGGGTTCAGTGGCGTTATATCGTGAGCAAAAAATAATTATAAAAAATACACGTGTTTAGGCATGGGATTTTAAATTAAAATAACAACGGGTTGAATACAATAAATTGAGTATTACACCGAAACCTCCATTTACGAACGAAACGGAGATTCGTAAATGGAGGTAGTTGGTAAAAAATGATTACGCAAATAACGTTTGGTTTGTAAAAAAAGTTTTGGTTTGTAAAAAAAACTTATAATTTGGCCAGGTATTTGCAGCTACGGAAAAAACACCAATGCTTTCGAGACAAACAAGTTTAAATTTTTATGTACAAGCAGAAGAACGTATTCAGTTCAGTAAAGCTCACAATGGGCCTGTGAAGTTTAGATCTGATTTAAGAAGCTAGTAGCACTTTCAAGACACTTCCAACCCTTCCAATACACTTCGAAAAGGACGTCAATCCATCTAACTACCATGAATTCTGGCTATTTGAAAAATATTGGATAATAACTAAGAGCAGAAGTTTAAGAAGATGCCTCGAAATGCGACTGAATTGATGATGATAATCATTTTAGTAATAATAATTAATAATAATAATAATAATAATAATAATAATAATAATAATAATAATTATAATAATTATAATAATAATAATAATAATAATAATAATAATAACAATAATAATAATATTATTATTATTATTATTATTAATAATATGAAACTGATGTTATAATATATATATATATATATATATATATATATATATATATATATATATATATATATATATATATATATATATATATATATATATATATATATATATATATATATATATATATATATATATATATATATATATATATATATAATATAATATTTTATTACCTTTGTAATGATAATAAAACGGAGGGAGGTCATACTTTTTGCTCGTTGTATTGCTCAAATTAACTATGTTCAACTGATAATAGCAAATCCTCTCAGTTTTGGCATTTAGTTGCATGCAAACGCAAATGTGCCAGTAAAATTTTTTGCGAATGTTTTTCAATAGATTTTACACAGACTTCTTGCTGACAAGTTTTGGCGCTCAAAATTCAATGCCCAAAATTTTTTGAATTTGCGGACATGTTTTCTGGAAAAAAAGTAACTTTTTTGGTGGTGCATCATTCTACCGTTGGTTTCGGGTAATGGCTGGATGCAAGATCTGACCAGAACACGGTAGGACATCCTTGTAAAGACTATCCCAGAAAGTATGGACGCACTTTGATTTCGCTGTAAATAATTCACAAGTGTATGATTTTCAAATTTTTTTCGATATACTGATAATATTAGACTAGAACAACAGAATATTATTCTCAACATTTGCTACTTAGCCATTGTAGACTAGCTGGCGCACCTTCTTGCGAACGTTCCTCGTTAAATTCCGTACAGACTTCTTGGCGACAAGTTTTGACACTTTTTTCCAATCTTTTTCGAACTGTTGAATGGTTTCGGCTGCCGAGACATGTTTCCTAAGATATGCCTTCGTTAATGCCCAAAATTCCTTAATTAGTCGAAGTTGTGGGCAATTTGGTGAATTCATGTCTTTTGGGATGAAAGTGGCATTTTTGATAGTATACCATTGTACCGTTGATTTCGAGTAGCGGCAAGAAGCAAGATCTGGCCAGAAGACAACAGGATCCTTGTGTCTTCGAATCATGGGTAGAAGTCGTTTTTGTAAACATTCCTTGATGTATATTTCGCTGTTCATTGAAGCAGTGGTGATGAAGGGTTTCGAAATCTTACCGCAGCTACAAATTGCTAGCCAGAGCATAGCTTTCTTACAAAATTTTTCGACTTCAATCGATGTCTCGGCCTGGTTTAATACTTGCCCTTCTCGCACTGTATAATATTGTGTTCCCGGCATGGATTTATAATCGAGTTTCACGTAAGTTTCGTCGTCCATGATTATGCAGTTCAAATTTCCAGCAAGAATCATATTGTACAGCTTTCGAACCCTAGGCCTGATCGATGCTTCTTGTTTCGGACTACGTTTTGGTTGTTTCTGTTTCTTATAGGTTCGAAGATTCAAACGTTCTTTAGCACGAAGAACATTTGACTTCGAAGTGCCCACTTTTTTGGGCACATCCCGAACTGAAACCTCCTTATTTTGCTCGAACGCCTTCAGTTTTCGTTTATACAACTGAGGGTTAGCAGGACCTTTTTTTTGACCCGGTTTCGGTTTATTCTCAAAGGTGTTATTCTCACCGAACTTACTGATTGCATTTCGCACGGCTTTTTCACTTACTCCTTCCATTTTTGCTATCTTTCTCAGTGACAGTCCGCGTTCTGTGCACCTTTTGTACACCATTTTTCGACGTTGTTCTGCTGAAAGTCCACGTATTTAGAATCAAACTAATGAAGACGAATAAACAACTGCACAAGTGGTTAGAGAAGAGTATAAACAACAGGACGCAGCCATGAAAATTGACAGATTCTGAACCATTTCGAAATGGCAGCGGTTTATGGTTGCGTCCATACTTTATGGGACAGTCTTTAGGAACTTGTGAGCACTTAGTTATCTCATCTTTTAACGACCGTGACTTAGAACGGGTTTTCTATTGATTCTAGATTTACATTCGAATTTACTCTTCGGGTTTTATGTATCTATCAGAATGTTATTCTAACAACATATATAAATATATAAAACGTTTATATATAAATATATAGAAATTCTACCGGTTGATTCTCCATTAATCCATTTCACAATCTATCACATTGATTCAGAAGGTGCGAAGTGATATCTGGGAAGAAAATTGAAATTCGCCAGTACGCCATATTCCAACCATGATGAACTTTCATGGGAGAAGAATTATTGTTCATGATTGGTCACATGAAATTTCATGTCTCAATATCTTGAAACGAGCAAATTTATTGCTCTCCAGCTGTAAAAGCATGTTCTAGTGTTTAGTGTTTACTTCATGTTTCGTCTTCGACTCGGCGGCGCCTAACAGTTTATGTTAAACTGTTGTACAACCAAGCAGTTCAACATAAAACGCTAAGCGGATATAAAGTTTCTGCTACTTGCAGATCACTTTATCGGTTTACATCGAGTGCAACGTCTTAGCTTTAGTCTTAGGTTTATGTTGAACTGCTTGGTAGTATAACAGTTCAACATAAACTGCTATGCACTGACCAGTCGAAGACGAAACATAAACTATAAAAAATCGGTTATGTGTCTTATTCACAAAACAGGTTAACCCCTAAATGATGTTCTAGTGTTTTAATGACTAATTTTACACAAGAGCTTTACACGTTGAAGTTTAGTAAACCCGTGTGTACATCATTTTAGATGTGCCTTCTTCGTTTAAATCTTTGGAAAAATCATTGAACATTCAAATTTGACTTTCTACAGGGTCCGGCACTCGCAGTGTAACCAACTTCAGACCGCTCGCGCAGCTAACGCACGGGCATCAGCTCTCTAGAAATTTGCTAAATGACAGTTCGGAGTTGTATTGTTTACAAGCGCAAGAAAGCATTTTGCCAAAAGTGAACGCGAAAAAAAAGTTAGACTTGAGAGAGCGAAGGAGTTGCTTCGTTTGGCCGAAAGCGGTCAATTTCCGAACATTGTATTTTCTGACGAGAAAATTTTTCCAATTGAGCAATTCGTAAACTCTCAAAACGATAGGGTTTACTTGACCGACCGTTCATACGAGAATTTGAGTCATCGATTGGTTTGGGCCGCTGTAACCTCAGATGGGCGCTCTCCAATCGTTTTCATCGAGCCTGGCGTCAAGGTAAACGCGACATATTATCGGGAAAGTATTCTGTAGGTTGCTTTGAAGCCGTGGGCAGACAAACATTTTGGTGGCAGACCATGGACGTTTCAGCAGGACTCGGCACCGTCTCACAAAGCTCGAGTGAACCAAGAATGGCTGAAAAACAACGTTCCGAACTTCATCACGTCCACACAATGGCTCTCGAATTCACCAGATGTGAATCCAATGGATTATTCTCTTTGGGCCATTTTGGAGAGCAAAGTCCGAACTAAAAGATACACTAGTCTCGAGGCGCTGAAAAAAGTTATTGTCCGCGAGTGGGCCAAAATACACCTGCAAGTCACATTCGGGCAGCTTGCGATTCGTTTTTTGACCGTCTCAAGGCCATAGTCAAGGCAAAAGGTGGTCATATCGAGCAAAAGTGAATTGATTCTGAATTTTGTATTATTTTTACACATTTTGTACTTTGAATTAAGTAAAAGTAATTTTCCAAACTAAATTTATGGCCTTTTTAATTGGTTACACTTCGAGTGCCGGACCCTGTACAATTTATTCTTGGACATCATTTTTGAACAAGTAACAAATAGTTTACGGTGCTGAAGACGTGTGCGAAGTTTCATCGAAATCCTTTTCCTTTTTTATATAATAATAATAATATTTTCATGGCTCACTGCGTTAGCTGAAGGCAGGTATGATTACTTGCTACCGATTTCTTGAATCGCTCATATGTCAAAAATTGTGCTGTCAGAGTAATTCCATCCAACATTTAATTTTTTCCCGTTTCAGAATAACTAAAATCCGACTAAAAACCGTTAAAATTCAAAGGATTTGAATAGCACTAATCACCCGTCTTTAGCGATCGCTTGGCTTCTTGGGGATTCCCCATCGCATCTCATACTCATACGAAGTCATTATGAGGCATTGTGTTCAAGCGTTTTGCTTGCTATGTTTTCCAGAGTAATTATGACCACATTAGTTTGAAGGAAGAAAAAAAACGCAAATTACTAATCTCTACACCAGAATGACGAGGTAGGTCACAAAAATAGGAAACAAATTGAACGCAGAATACACCGCTCCGCTCGATTCAATTGCTTTCGAGAGGGCGGTACTTGTTTATGGTATTTGCAATTTAGTTCGGTAACAAATAATTTGTTTTTTGGTTTTTATCCTCTATTCTGCTACCTGTAATCAAAGGTTTTGAACGGGTCCCAGTGGGGACTGTTTTGTAGCAAACAGTTCACCCGTTGAATTCAGTAGTACCTGCTGTGATGTTCCTGCTAATTTGAGATTAGTTGAATTGACTATTGTTTTCACTGCATTAAGGCCGTGAACCATCCCGCGAATTATTTTAACTTTAAATCGGGCAGTTATTTTTTATAGAGTAGCTAAATTTAACTAAATCTGCGGCCCTTTTCAAAGTTTGACTTACTTCATTTGACATTGTATTGTTTTTATTGTGGCATTTTATTTTATCGAAAGTATTTCTTTTAGTGTTAAAATAATAATTAAACTGTCAAAAATAACCATGCTCTCGAGCAGAGCGACAAAATAACTGTTCGACTGTCAAATTTAAAACAATTCGTTCACAGCCTAAAGATAGAAAAAATCTTGACTTCCAATACTGATTTTTTTGTTTTCAGAACAGCCATGCGTGTTTGTTAATGAATCTGTCATCAAAATTTAAAATCAATGTCTTTAATGTCTAAAATCATCTTGTACAAAAAAATTCTGATGATTTTAATAACCACGAGATTATTTGTTTCCGACGGTAGTCTAATGATGTGAGTGCGTTTCTCTCTGCACCGGTAAGTGCTAACATATTCCTACCTGACTGCAATGCACGAAACCTCAACGTGTTGGTGAAACTAAATAATTTTGGTTCATAAAAAAAGCATCTCCGTCAATTAGCAAACGACTACTACCCGGGTTTCTTCATTCCCTAGTTTTTTTTTCAACGGACTGCAAGTACAACAAAACTGACCATAATTGATAAACTGGTCTGACACCGCCCCAAATTGGGCTGACTAGGATTTCGGGATCGGTCAAGCGTAGCTATTTTTGGGGGCTGATTTGTTGGGCATTTGTTGTACCCAAAGAAAACTCCCCCCGTCGAGAGACCACTGAACTCGGTGCTTCGAGGGGCGTCCCGTGTGTCTCGAATCAATAATTTGTCTCAATTGTTCCGCGCTGGACAGGTCAACTCGTTCGTCTGGGGAAACCCGTGTTCCGAGTTTGGCCTGGTCGTAGCAGACACAAAATGAGAATGTAGTTTTGGAGAATCACAGGCAATCAGAAGAACGAGTTATCGAATTGAATGGAATTGTCGTCGTCAAACTCTAACATTCGTTCATCTCAACCAGAAGCTTAAACTTGACTCTTAGCTCCGAATGAATTTCCAAACGAATACGACCTGAATTCCGAAATGTCGCGTCAAGACTTGAGTAGAATCCGAACCGAACTCAATGCCAAAGGTTTTCTTTTACTTCTAGACCCAACCACGAAAAATCACGTTTCCCCATTCATCTCATTCGCGTCCGGTTTGGTTTCCTCTAACTATTATCTATTCACAAACCTCAAGTCGATGCGAGTTTCGTTTTGAGGTCATCATCAGCTATTTTCGGATCCTGAAACCGGAATAGCAAAAGCCAGTTTTTAATGCCTTTAACTAATATGACTAGTAGCTCGTAGCTTGAAAATTTGACAAAACATTCTTGAAATGTTTTATTGAAACAAAATACAAAGAAAAAATATGTTTTTTCGAAAGTATTAGATCCTGATCCCTAGAAAAATGAATTATTTCCTTCGATTTTATAGACAATAAACTTAAAACGCGTTTTTCTCGAAATTAGGTTTTGGAAGTTCGTGTCCATCATCATTCGAAAACTACTTCACACAATTATTCTCAAATTTGGAACACTTTTTTTGGCACATGTAAAATACCAAACTGAAACGTTTTTCTTTTCGTTTCGTTACTTTGGGGAGTTTTTAATCGTAGTTTGAACTTTAAACAATCAGCAAAATCAAACAAAATCGTAGACGCATAAAAAAACATCAGAACAGTGCACACAGCAAATCACGATTTTTGAGAAGCGTCCTCAACAGTACTCCTTCACCGGTTTATTCCTCAATATTTTTACACCAAAAAAAAATTACAAAATGTTCATTCAGGGGTTAGCCTAATTTTGTGCTTACGATACATAACTGTTTTGAATTTTGTTAACGTTTCGTCTTAGACTCATCAGTGCATAGCAGTTCAAATTAAACTGCTTAATGCAAAAAAAAACTCGGCAATTCAATCGGCCAGTTGAAAACGAAAATCCATTTTCGTTCGGCACGTCACATTAGACATGGCACTTTGGTGCTAAACAAAAAGTGTTCTGCAATCAGCAGCGGTTCAAATTGAACTGCCGAATTTTTGCATTAAGCAGTTCTATTCGAAATGCTATGCACTGATGAGTCTAAGACGGAAAGTAAACAAAATTACAAAATGTTCATATTTGAATTTTTTTTTGTCTAAATCAGTGACGTCTCGTGACAAATTTCACGGGTTGTGCACTGATTTTGTGGCATAATATCAGATATAACAGTTCGTTGTAATTGGAATCTAAAGATCGAGAAAAGGATATTCGCTTGTATAACTATAAATTTTTGGATGGGAACTTATTTCGTAACATCGATACATAAGGAGAATTCAGTTCTCTGCACGTCGAACAAATCTGTCAATAACTTCATCAATAAAACCGCTGCGACGTTGCAACTGAGACAGCAATTTGTTTTCAACTGCCATAAGCATAAGCCGCTGAAGGTGTGCACACAAGTTCGCCCAGAGCCAAAAGTGGCAGAGAGAACAACAAATCTCAGAGCTGAGCTGAGTGATTGCTTTTCTTCTGTGCAGTAACTTATGTGCACGGAAAAGACACCAACGCTGCGACAAGAGATACTAATTTAAAGTTGGATGTATATGAAATCTTTGTAAATACACGCAGCTTCGGTGCACAAGTCAAAGTACTCGAGCTCAGAAAGAATGTGTGCATATTGTGCTGTGGATAAAAATCGCGACCTGATTTCATCGAATAAATAGATAATCTGAAAACTTAATTGAATGCGGATGGGAATGCAGTTAATTCCTTCAATTTGACCGGTTATGCAGTGCACTAGGTGCACATGAGGACGAGACGCCACTGGTCTAAAGCTCTAACAAAAAATTCTCAAAAATTGTGTTTTTTTTCATCCGTTAGACGCTTCGATCAGTATGTTCCATAGCATAACTATGTTCCAGTACGAAGACATTCTTTCCATCGAAAAAGAAGTGTGGAAGAACTTTTTCCCGGTATTCTAAATGACGTACGTTTGTAACGCATGCGCTTGAAGATGGCTATACCTTCTTATGTGATTTTTGACCAGAATACAAGGATTTCGTGTAAATCATTTGTTACCTATGACAATCAGATGGTTACATGCCAATATTGACAAAAGGCTGTTCACTACGGCAAGCCGTGTGATAAACTGGACAAGAAAACAACTACACCAAAAGACAATGGTGTTTCACAGGCATTTGTCATTTTTTTACATCCATTTTAAATTTTAGTGTGAATTTTTTTATATTTTTTTCGTTTCTTTCGATTGTTGTCAGGAAACAACGAACAAATCCATTCGACAGTTGGAGCTCATGGCGGAAAGTGAATAATAGGATAAAAACATTCAACTTCAAGTCTAATGGTTCGACAACTTACAGTTGAGTACTTTTTAAATAGACTCATATCAAAACAACATCGGCCTCTTCACGTGATATTAAGTTACTGTACTAAACCCTTCTATTGGGTTAAAAGTACATACAATTAGGTAACTTTTTTATGGTATAAACAACTTTTTGAACGAATTTAATTTTTGTGGGTTCATCAGTTTCGTGTGTTCCGCCCATTTCAGAACCTGCCTCATCATAAATTGAATTGGTTTTCCATTCAAGTGCGAAACAAATGCGTTGTCATAAAAAGTTTTGCCTTTAAAGCTTTTATTTGGTGTGGATGACTTAGAAGATACGATTTGAGGAAAATTTAGACGCTGTATTTTTTGTGTTAATTGATCGATTTAAATGATTTGTAGCGTACAAAGATGATCAAATGATAAAACTGAAAAAAAATCTTCTGATTTAGATGCAAGTGAGTTCATTCTTAGGCTAAAAAACTTCTGTTGTCAAACACTACATCGGTTATTGGTTGATTATAAAAATATAAAAAAATTTCTTTTTATCGAAAATAATTATTGAGTATAACAAGCCCATCGTAACACAATCGGACTTTCTGTTACCATCAAATTTCGCAGTCTAATGAGTGTACAGGACAATTGCAAGGATACGATTCCTCAAGTCTGGGCTCGAACATACGACAGCAGGTTTGTCAGGCAATCGTAAGACCATATAACTATTATTAAATAGTTAAATTAAATAGTGCATTGCATATGTAAAACGTAAACTTCACTCTGGAGATCCTTCGATTATTTTGGAAACTCTCCCTACACCTCTAAACCCGCTTCGCCTCCCACTGCTTTTCGGCCATATCTGCGGTAGAACGCAAGCCCCTGCGAGCCAAACTTCACCACTCTTTGATCGTTTTAATTATTATTTATTTTAATAGCTCTCAAGAAAGCAAAATTTATGCCCTAATTAAAAAGATTAAATTACGCACCACCGAAAAAGGAGCAGCAAATACCGGTCCTTGGTGGGGAAGGCAATCCCATTCCAATCATTTGCACCCGCATTGCTGATTATGACTTCTTCTGCAGAGCAAATCAGTAAAAGTGAAAGTGAAAAGTTGCGAACACACCAGCGAAAAATTTCTCCAGTAGTCCTCGCAATGCCCCCCAAATCAACCGTCAGAGGGAAACAAGTTCGTCTTGTCTTTTGTTCGGGCCTCCCCTGGTGCTGCTGCTGCTGCAGTCGACTCAATTCCTTCGGGGGAAGACTTTTTAATTACTTTCGGTGTTAATGAAAATATTAATATTAGCACTTTTGCCTTTTTGTTTCGTTTGCTTACCAAACAGGGATAGAGACGATAATTGATTGAACAGGATGAGGTTCGTGGGACGACGTGGTTCCTGCAGTAACTCAATGCGATATTTGTTTCAGTTGTTAGTCGATTTAGTTACTTGCTATCAGTTGTTAGTCGACGCTCAAAAGTTCACCATTCGATAATAGATCCATAATCCTGGCAGATTGAATAATCGCCATTGTAAACTTCAGTTCAAATCGTCACCAGAAGAACTATGTTAATCGACAGTCCACCGAAAAATTTTTTTCTCCCTGCTGGTGCGCAACCCGCACTGGCCAGTACCCGGATGACAGTCGGGAGATCGAAAATTTATGAGTATTTTTTGAAAAAAAAAAAAAAAAAACACAAGCACATTTCGCTCTTCTCGTCAACGCGGCGGTTTTCCCTCGCGGTCCTTCTATGAAATGGCCACGAACTGGGCGGAGAGGGTAGGTAGGCAGTCCGGCCAAATGGCTGTTGGTCACCCGTGGAATGGCCGTCGGTGGTGGCCAAATGTTTGCGTTGTTTCTGGTGTGAGTTTATTTTCCGCGAATGATGATTATCATCTGGTGGCGGGAGCGACGATTTGCGATTTAACTAATGGTTTGTTGAATGGCTTTTGCCAGCTTTGCTTGCTTGCTTGCAGAGTTGCGGGGATGTGGTTCGTTAAATGCTTGCCAAGATATATGGAGTGCGATGTCATGTGTTCATCCGGGAAAATTGGGTTCGGAATTCGGTGAAGTCGAAGTGCAATAATATCCGAACCGCGAGCGAGAGGCGGAAGTTGCCATGCCATAAATCAACATACCGTGAGAAACAGTACGACGAAATCACACACAGCATCACTGAGATCTCAATTACCAAGCTGCCAAGCGACAAATCCAACATCACCGGAATAATCAACCGTTGCAACACACTGCATAATCAACGGATGGATCAGCAAACGTGTGTCAACGAGAGATAGAGAGAGAGTGAGAGATACATCTAAATAAACTGCACTAAACAGCATTCATCCGTGCGTGTGATCACTCTGCTGCACCGACCGACCGGATTTCAAATTGTTAGTCATTAACTAAACTGGAATCGGTTGGTGGTGTCTGTTGCCTTCGACCTGGCTGTCGGTGCGTAGATAATTGTCGTGTGTCACCCGACGACTATCGCTGACTATGGCTGCATATGTGATGCTGGGAAAGTTTCTACCAATCGTTGTTGGTGGGTTGGAACATGTTTCAATTATACCCCGCATGATATGCTATCCGATAGCATGCTGAATCTAAAATTAAGTTGTTTTAATTGTGTCGATCCCTTCTTCCCTCTTTTTGTGTTTCGCACGAAGAAAAGCTACGCAATCACATTGAAATCCGATTTTGAGTAATAAACCATACGATTTAGTAACACAAGATCGATACATAAATAAATGTGCGCTCAATTTTATTAGAGATTGTTCATCGATTATCATAAACCAAAATTCAAAATTTTCCTATTTTCATAACCAACCATATTCGGATCTGGCTTCCGGCTCCGGAGTAACGTGCTAAAATTATCAAAAAAAAAATTACAATTGCACTAAAAATTTTTAGACATCGCTAGATCGCATAGATTCAAATAAAAGGTCTTACAGTCCCACAAATAATAATCGCATTTGATTTCGGTCGCACTTCCGTTTCAAAAGTAACGGGACAAAACGTGCAACATAATTTAAAAATTGCACTTGAATTTCTCATTCGTAGAAACCGGCCATGCGATTTTTATAAACTTAAATTCAAATCAAGGAATTTTTCATTCCATATCCAGGTATTTGATTTTATCCGAATCCGAATGCCTGTTCCGGAGTAAAGGGATAAAATGAGCAAAAAAAATTCACTGAAATTTCTTAGACATTGCCAGAACGGTTTTCAGAAGCATATATTCAAGTAAAAGGTCTCATAGTCCCACAAACAATTACACTTAGGTCTCTTTTTACGCGGGCAATACGTGGTAAAAGCCGCGCAAAAAAAACGCGTAACTTCGGAAAGCCGCGTAAAAACCACTAAACTAAAGAATTTTATTTTTTGATGACAAATAGCTTATAAATGCAGGAAAAGTCCACATCTGTAAATAAAATAAAAATTTGTTTTGGTAATAATCGACTAGGGACTAATTTTGAGATAACCGAAATTGAAAAATTTGTTTAATGCCAAATGTCCTAAAGACAGTCCCAGAAAGTATGGACCGCTGCCATTTCGCAATGGTTCAGAATCTGTCAATTTTTATGGCTGCGTCATGTTATTTACACTCTTCTCTGACCACTTGTGCAGTTGTTTATTCGTTTACATTCGTTTGTTTCGAAATGCGTGGACTTTCAGCAGAACAACGTCGAAAAATTGTGTACAAATAGTGCACAGAACGCGGACTGTCACTGAGAAAGATAGCAAAAATGGAAGGAGTAAGTGAAAAAGCCGTGCGAAGTGCAATCAGGAAGTTCGGTGAGGATAAACCGAAAACGGGTCGAAAAAAAAGGTCCTGCTAACCCTCAGTTGGATAAACGAAAACTGAAGGCGTTCGAGCAAAAGAAGGAGGTTTCAGTTCGGGATGTGGCCAAAAAAGTGGGCACTCCGAAGTCAAATGTTCTTCGTGCTAAAGAACGTTTGAATCTTCGAACCTCTAAGAAGCAGAAACAATCAAAACGTAGTCCGAAACAAGAAGCATCGATCAGGCCGAGGGTTCGAAAGCTGTACAATATAAGCTGCATAATCATGGACGACGAAACCTACGTGAAACTCGATTACAAATCCTTGCTCAGACCACAATATTATACGGTGCGAGAGTTAAACCAGTCCGAGACATCGATTGAAGTCGAAAAATTTGGTAAGAAAGCTATGGTCTGGCAAGCAATTTGTAGCTGCGGTAAGATTTCGAAACCCTTCATCACCACTGCTTCAATGAACAGCGAAATGTACATCAAGGAATGTTTATAAAAACAACTTCTACCCATGATTCGAAGCCACAAGGATCCTGTTGTCTTCTGGCCAGATCTTGCTTCTTGCCACTACTCGAAATCAACGGTAGAATGGTGTGCTACCAAAAATGTCACTTTCGTCCCAAAAGACATGAATCCACCAACTTGTCCACAACTTCGACCAATTGAGGAATTTTGGGCATTCACGAAGGCACATCTTAGGAAACATGTCTCGGCAGCCGAAACCATTCAACATTTAGAAAAAGATTGGAAAAAAGTGTCAAAACTTGTCGCCAAGAAGTCTGTACGGAATTTAATGAGGAACGTTCGCAAGAAGGTGCGCCAGCTAGTCTACAATGGCTAGGTAGCAAATGATGAGAATAATATTCTGTTGTTGTAGTCTAGTATTATCAGTATATCGAATAAAATTTGAATATCTAACACTTGTGAATTATTTACAGCGAAATCAAAGTGCGTCCATACTTTCTGGGACAGTCTATAGAAATGCATGACACGGTGTAATCTCAAAAAAAATTTTTGTAAAAAAACGACTGGGACTTAGAGAATGTGAGATCGCGTAAATTCGGAATTCCGTGTTGGAAAAAAAAAACGGAAAATAGAAGAATTTTTTTTTGTATGCCAAATGTCTTAGAAATTCATGAAACATCTGAATCTGAATAAAAATGTTTTTAATGAAATTAAAAAAAATTAACTGTCAGAGAGTTGACTTAAAATTTCGGGATAACACCAGATCTCGACGTTTCATGCATTTCTAAGACAAAGCAAGAAAACTGGCTAACTTTGAAAATTCACGTTGAAAAAACCGCGTGACTTCTGAAATCCGCATGATAAACCGCGTAAAAATCGCATAAAAACAAACCGTGCAAAAAAAGACCTCAGTGTATTGCAATTTATTCCGATCGCATTTCCGTTTCCGGAGTAACGGGACAAAATGTACAAATAAATTAAAAATGGAGCTTGATTTAATCATTCTCAGAAACTGTTGAAAAGATTTTCACAAGCTCAGAATTAGGGATTTTGAATTCCATGGCCTGCTATTTAGATTCTTCGACCCAATTTCCATGATTCAAATGAAAAGTCGATCTCCTAAACTGTTGAGTTTGCACGGATTCGACCTCCGGTTCACGAGTGACGGGGTGAATTGGGTTGAATAGTGAAACAGAAATGCACTTCAATTCTCATTCTCAGAAAACGCTTGAACGTTTTTCATAAACCTAGATTCAAATCAAGGAAATTTTAATTCCATATCTGTATCCGGTTTCCGGTTCCGGTGTAACGGGATAATATGAGCAAAAAATGCACTGAAATTTCTTAGACATCGGTTTTCAGAAACATAGAATCAAATAGAAGGTCTGTTGGTCTCACAGACTACAATTGAAGATCCGAGTTCCGTTTTCGGAGACACGGGACAAAACGAGAAAATGAAAACGGGTCATATCGCCGAAAGTCACTTCGCCGAAAGGGTAATTTCGAATAGATCATATTATCATTGTTTTGGTGTTATTATGCTTCCTGTATAACTGATGTGGCACAGCCACATAACCGAAGCCAAGATAGCTCGGTGGCTTAAAGCGACGTTTTCGGAGACAGGGGACAGAACGAGAAAATAATTTAAAATTTGCACTTGATTTTCTTATTCTCGCAATCTAAAGCAATTTTGAATTTTTTAGTCTGCTATTTGGATTCATCCGTATACGACATCCAGTTTCGAAGTAAAGATAAAATGTACAAAATGCATAGAAAAAAAAAAATCACTAGATCTCAAAGAACAAAACCTTGGTAAACTAAGGTCTTTTTAACGTAGCTTTTTTACGCGGTTTTCCAAAGTTACGCATTTTTTTATGCGAATGTCCGAAGTTACGTCGCTTGTTTATGCGAATTTTTAAATTTATGCTGTTTTCTTGGTCTGTCTTATGCATGAAACGTCAAGATTTGGCCCCAAAATATTTTAAGTTAAATTTTAAATAAAAAAAAAATTTTAGAAATTACAACAGATCTCGTCGTTTCAAGTATTTCTAAGTCCGAACCCACTGTGCATTTCTTACACCATTACCATGCGAAACAGCAGCGCGCCAGTAATATAGAAAATTATCAAAAGTTTATGAAACTTTTTCAAAGTTCGGTTATTTCAACTAAAGTTCTATAATGTTAATTACCTTCTTAGATTCTTTGTGGAATTTAGCCTTTAACACTATTTTTAAGCTTAAAAATCATTCTCGTTGAAAGGAACAGCAACTGTTGATAAATTTCAAAAACCAAATACGACTTAGTTGTGATAAATGTAATTGTGAAAACTTAAGTGTCGAAATTCTGTCTATTTTTTGAATAATTGATCAAAAACGCGACGCGTGCACTTCTCTACATTGCACCTTAATTGCTAATTCTAAAATTTGAATTCAATAGAAAGAATTTTTAGTCGAATAGCTTGCCATTTAATTTAATTCGGATCCAACTTTCGGTTTTGGAGTAACAGCGAAAATATTAACAAAAGCACACTGGATTTACTCGAAGACGGCTAAACCAATTTTCGTTAACTTATGTTTAAGGCAAATGTCTTTTAGTCTTATAACCTGCCAAAGAATTTCATTCGAATCTGACTCCCGTTAGTAGAATAACAGAATAAAATGTGCAAAGAAACAAATGCGTCAGATTTCCTCTGTGACCAATTTTTGCAACCATAGATTCGAATGAATTCAATTTTAATTTGGTACCGACTTACGCTTCCGTTAATTTCTGTTTAATGATATTGAAAAGAGGAAATTTTGGGATTCTCAAAATAAAGCCAATTCCTAAGAACTTCGCAATATTTCCTTCTGATTTGATAGTTGATAATTAATGAAAAAATTTACTGCAGCTTTACAGTAAAAAGTAGACAGTAACAAGTTAACAATAAACAGTAAACTATAAACAAACAAAAAAAACGAACGCTCGGAAAATTGCTGAAAAAAAAAAACTTTTCGAAAAACTGCTTGAAAAATACTCGAAAGCTGTTAAAAAGCTAAGCTGTACATTCAAATGAAAATCTTTTCAGTCCCATCGAAAATTTAAGCAAATGAAAAACTGCTTAGAACTGTACGAACATTGCTAGATGTCTGCTTGAAATATGCTTAAAAATCTTTTCTAAAAAAACTGTAAAAACAAATGGTTTCGGAGCAACGAAGTAATATGTCAAACAGTAAAAAAGTAAAACTGTAGGATAGTAAAACAGTAAAACAGTAAAACAGTAAAACAGTAAAACAGTAAAACAGTAAAACAGTAAAACAGTAAAACAGTAAAACAGTAAAACAGTAAAACAGTAAAACAGTAAAACAGTAAAACAGTAAAACAGTAAAACAGTAAAACAGTAAAACAGTAAAACAGTAAAACAGTAAAACAGTAAAACAGTAAAACAGTAAAACAGTAAAACAGTAAAACAGTAAAACAGTAAAACAGTAAAACAGTAAAACAGTAAAACAGTAAAACAGTAAAACAGTAAAACAGTAAAACAGTAAAACAGTAAAACAGTAAAACAGTAAAACAGTAAAACAGTAAAACAGTAAAACAGTAAAACAGTAAAACAGTAAAACAGTAAAACAGTAAAACAGTAAAACAGTAAAACAGTAAAACAGTAAAACAGTAAAACAGTAAAACAGTAAAACAGTAAAACAGTAAAACAGTAAAACAGTAAAACAGTAAAACAGTAAAACAGTAAAACAGTAAAACAGTAAAACAGTAAAACAGTAAAACAGTAAAACAGTAAAACAGTAAAACAGTAAAACAGTAAAACAATAAAACAGTAAAACAGTAGAACAGCAAAACAGTAAAACAGTAAAACAGTAAAACAGTAAAATAGTAAAATAGTAGAACAGTAAAACAATTAACAATAAACAGAAAAAAGTAAAAGAGTAAAAAATAAAAATAGTAAAAGATAGAGTAGAATTTAAAAAGAAGTAAAAATTTAAAAGTAAAATGTAATAATAAGAAGGAAAAAGTAAATTGTATAAATTAAACAGTAAATAGTAAAAATTAAACAAAACACCCTGCTCGAACAACTGTTGAAAATACCTCTCGAAAACTGCAAGGAAATTACTCAAAATCTGCTACAATATAGCTCAAAAAACTGCTTCAAAAAATGTCTAAAAATAGCTCACAGACCAAGGAAACAAGTTTCATAAATTTAGATTCAAATGAAAATTTATAATTTTTAAAGAGAGACAAAACTAATAAAAATTGCTGCTAAAAAATTGAAATGGAGCCAAAAAATCTGAAAGAAAAAATTCGTTTAGTATCGAATTGCCATGCCTTTACTGAAGTGCTAGAAGAAAAAAAACTTCACTTGGATTCCCAAAGAGGAAATGTAAACATAAGAAAAAAAAACTTTGTGCACTTTGCACAAACCGGTACCACATTGCAATACTAAAACCCCTAAATGACATCTTGAAAACTGTTCGAAAACTGCTTCAAAACTGTTTTGTTTCAAACTTATTAAAAAAAACGAACTAGTGAACCGATTTTCCATAAATTTAGATTCAAATGAAATCCTCAAATGTTATCTAATAAACTCGAAAACTACCAAACTGTTCAAAAATACTTGTAAACTCTTAGAAAATTTATTAAAATGTCGAGATTTACTTTAACGCTGCTCGAATATTTCTTGAAAACTGCTCGTAAATTACTATGAATATGCTCGAAAAAATTGCCCGAAGACTGCTTACATAATTGCTCGAATGGTCCTTCAAACTGCTCGAAGGGTGCTTAAAACTACTCGAAAGACAACTCAAAATCACTTAGCAATAGACAAAACTACTCGAAAATCACTCAAAGGCTGTTCAAGTTATAACAGTTTAAGTACTACTCGAACAAACTGATTGAAAATGGCTCGCAAAACTACTTAACATCTACTTAAAAACAGCAAACATTAAACGGAAATGCTGGAAAGCAGCTTGAAAACTGCTTGAAAATTTGCACGCAGGCAGCAGGCAAAATTTCTAGAAAAAATTCTTCAAAAACAATTAACAGTAAACATAATTAAACGAAAACTATTTAAAACACTGCGTGAAAACTACTTGTAACCTGCCCGGAAAACTGTCGATGAAACTGATTCAATACAGCTTGAAAAACTACTCATAATCTTCTCGAAAATCAGTATACAATAAACAAAACGACTCGAAAGCTGCTTGAAAACTGATTGAACGCTGTTGGCAAAATAATTCGAACACTGTTTGAAAATTGTTCGAAAAACTCATCAAAATGAGAGTATTTGAATGACAAGAGCAACACCACTAGGTGGTTTGAGAAGCACATTTTCCCTTTATTCGATTCTAGTTCTTCTTTTTTTTCTCAAAACTTGTTTCTTGATATTGCTCAAACTTTTTGATATTTTTCCATGAATCCACAATTGTATGAAGAATTTGAACAATTTTCAAGAAGCTTAATATTTCAAAAACATGTGTCTTACAAACTCAACTAATTTAAAGTTGAAAATTAGTTTCCATTCGAACAAACCCCGTTCCTTCCGTTGGTCTTCTTTTATCCACAATTTGTCCAATGCGATGCAAGATTTGAGCAGAATTTTATTATGTGGACGGAAATTATTTTTCACTTTTTAATCCGATTCCTAAATGAGATGATGAAAAATCGCCCCTGGGTTTACGGTCGGTCAGCACACGTGCTGTCCCCCGCCCCTCCCCCCTCTCTCACTCAGTCGGTGAAACGGTACGTGTGATGACGTTAGCTCTGTTCGGGACGGACCGATGGAAAATTAATTTTCCTTTGCTGCTGTTTCCGTTTCCCGCCCACGGTCACATCATGGCTCAGATGAGGAGAAGGAAAAACATAGGAGTAGGTTGAGGGAAAAAAATAGCACCGGTGGCTGCCCACTGGAACGATACTCCGTTGGCCATCAGAGAAAACCCCGTTCTTTCCGACCGTACAGGAGCGGTTAAGTCAAAGTGAAGCTGATTAGGATTTTTATCATCCACATGTCCTGTCGGTAGTCCCCGTCCAGTTCCCGTTCGTGCGGGTGTGAGTGCTTTTTAGTAGGTGGAACTGATAGACTTTCAACTCAGCAGCTTTCCTTGGATTGACGTTCGAAGGAAGGTGTTCTGTTCGAGTAGGTATTTTCCTGGGGTTGGAATATGTCACCGAACTGAAGGACTGGTGTTGATAATGAGGGTAAAGCAATTTTAGTAAATTGGTTTCTAAAGAAGGATACATGAATCCTTTTGAGCGTGGGTGAAACCAGCTGGCGAATAAAACGGGTTTAGTCCGAGGCCATAATCATCAAACCAAATCGTGATGGTTTCGGTTTATGTCGCCAGGGTCCAAATTAAATTGCGTGACGTGAATGTGATTTACAGGAGAGGGATAGTTCTAGTTTCTTTTACTTTGTATAGCCAGGTAGACGCTCTAAGCATTAAAGAGTGCTGCGATCCAGAATTGGTCGAACAAGAATGTGTATAAATCTGTGAAAAAACAAATCATGCTTTTTATTCAAGTTTAGTTCATATAAACATTCAATAAAGCTTCTTTTTTAGCTAATGCGAATTGCCGAGCCTCCTTCCATGAAATTTTGAACAGTCTTGAACAGTGATTTGAATCTTGAATCTGCTCAACCATGGCACAATATTAAACGTTACTAATCCGAAACGGTACGATGCAATATCCCACCAAATTAGAACGGAACAATTTTGCTACTTGAACAAGGACCACGACCGTTATGCGTATTTCTTACAAAAATTAACGCGTGTAGGGCTTCGTAACGCCTTTAACTCACAAAAAAATTACAAAAGTAACGCATGTAACGCTTCGTAACGCCTATAACTTACTTAAAAACAACGCATGTAACACTTCGTAACGACTATTACCAACTTAAAAGTAACGCATGTAACTTCCAAAAAAGCAACACCTCGTAACACCTATAACTTGCTAAAATATAATGCATGTAACGCTTCGTAACAATTATTTTTTACAAAAATTAACAAATGTAACGCTTCGTAACGCCTATTACTTACGAAAAAGTAACGCTTCGTAACGCCTTCAACATACTAAATATAAACGCATGTAACACTTCGTAACGCCTATAACCTACTAAAAAGTAACGTATGTAACGCTTTGTAACGCCCATTACTTACTAATAAATAACGCATGTAACGTTTCGTAACGCCTGTAACTGATTAAGAAGTAACGCATGTAAAGCTTCGTAACGCCTCTAACCTACTAAAAAGTAACGCATGTAACGCTTCGTAACGCCTGTTACTAACTAATAAGTAACGCTTTGTAACTCCTATTACAAAAAAGTAACGCTTGTAACGCTTCGTAACTACTATAATTTACAAAAAAGTAACGCATTTAACGCTTCGTAACGCTTCGTAACGCCTATAACTAGTTAAAAAGTAACGCATGTAACGCTTCGTAACGCCTACAACTAGCAAAAAAGTAACGCATGTAACGCTTCGTGACACTTATAACTTACTAAAAGTAACGCATGTAAAGCTAATAATTTACTGAAAAGTAACACATGAAACGCTTCGTAACGCCTATTATTTACTTTTAAGTAAAGCATGTAACGCTTCGTAACCCCTATTACTTACAAAAAAGTAACGCTTTGTAACGCTTCGTAACTCCTATAATTTATAAAAAAGTAACGCATTTAACGCTTCGTGACGTCTGTAACTGATTAAGAAGTAACGCATGTAACGCTTCGTAACACCTATAACTTACTAAAAGTAACACATTTAACGCTTCGTAACGCCTGTGAATGATTCAGAAGTAACGCATGTAACGCTTTGTAACGCCTATAACCTACTATAATGTAACGCATGTAACGCTTCGTAACATCTATAACATACTAAAAATTAATGCATGTAACGCTTTGTAACGCCTATTACTCACTAATAAATAACGCATGTAACGCTTCGTAACGCCTGTGAATGATTGAGAAGTAACGCATGTAACTCTTAGTAACGCCTATAAACAACTAAAAAGTAACTCATGCAACGCTCCGTGACACTTATAACTTACAAAAGATAACGCATGTATCGCTTCGTTACGCCTATAATTTACAAAAAAGTAACACATGTAACGCTTCGTAACGCCTATAACCTACTGAAAAGTAACGCATATAACGCCTATTACTCACAAAAAGGATCGCTTTGTAACGCTTCGTAACGCCTATAATTTACAAAAAAAAGTAACACATTTAACGCTTCGTAACGCCTGTAAATGATTGATAAGTAACGCATGTAACGCTTAGTAACGCCTATAACTAACTAAAAGGTAACGCATGTAACGCAAGTAACACAAATAACGCTTCGTAACGCCTATAACCTACTAAAAAGTAACGTATGTAACGCATATTACTTACGAAAAAGTAACGCATGTTACGCTCCGTAACGCCTATAATCTACTAAAAAGTAACACATGTAACATTTCGTAATTGTACCAGTCATGATAAAATTGTCTCTCTCTTAGTCTTAGTAACAGATGGCTTGACACACGAGATATTTTCAGTAATCTTCGATACCCTAATGTATAACTTTGAAAATTCGTCTAGAAAAAAGGCATAACTTTGAAAATCCGACTAAATAGTTCTGCGTAACTTAAGAAATTCACCCCAAAACCCGATCAGATGCACATAACAAAATCATAACAAAAGTATATTAACGGTTGATATGTATAACAATTTTTGTTATTTTGAGATATTTCACAAATGAAAATAGTTGAAAGTTAAAACTTATGATAACAATATAATAACAAAATCAGTTATGATATTTTATTTTTATTTGTAAGACTCATGATAAAGTTCATTAATTGGAAAAATGAGTTCTTCTGTGGCTTCATATCGAAATAAAGTTCTATAATATAGAGTTTCAAAGAACTAAAAGAAGAAACAAGATCACTAAATAAATGATTCATTTAATTAAAAAAAATCATTCAACAATTTTGGATTGAAACGATGCTAAAAGCTGTGATATTGTTTTTCTGTGTTAAATTTGCTATCTAATTTTTTACAACTATTGATAAAATATCTGCTTTCGGACTTCTGTAGTTATATCAAATTCAATAATAATTGTGATACAAACTTTTCAAAATCTGTTACGATTTTGTTTTCGCTAGAGTCTTTTTTGTTATGATTTTTGTTATTTTAACAGCTTACTAGCCAAAACTATTTCAAAATTTGTTACAAAATATTTCTGAAATAAATTACTCCAGTTGTTATAATTCTGTTATTACCATCTGATCGGGAAAACAACATAGCATTCGACTAAAAACCGCTTAACGTTGAAAATTCGCCAAAAAAACCACAAAACTTTGAAAATTCATCCAAAAAATCCGAACAACTTTGAAAACAGACTTAAAACCCGCATAACTTTGAAAATTCGTCTAAAACATTCCACACAACTTTAAAAATTTGCCTAAAACCCGCGAAACTTTGAAAGTTTACCTGAAAAAAATAACCCATAGCTTTGAAAATTGTTTGAAAACACCGCCAAATTTTGAAAATTTGTCTGAAAAAAATTTGCATCACTTTCAAAATTCGTCTAGAAAAATCACAAGCTAAAAATAATTCGGCTAAAAAATTCTGCATAACATAAGATATTCACCTAAGAAACGTAGCTTGCCCGAAAAATCGCCAAATTTGGAAAATTCGTTCTAAAAAACCGAAAAACTTTGAAAACTAAAAACCTATAACTTTCCAAATTTCCATAAAAAAAATTAAAAAAAGTCTAAAAAAACGCATAGCTCTGAAAACTCAACTCAAAAATGCTGCGTAATTCAAGAAATTCGCCCAACAAAAAAACATATAACCTTTGAAATTCGACTAAGAACCGCTAAACGTTGGAAATTCGCCTGAAAAATTGAAAAATTTTGAAAATTCACCCAGAAATCCGAATAACTTTGAAAACTCACCTATGACTCGTTTTGAAAAATTCACATAATTTTGAAAAATTGCCTAAAAAATCAGCATTATCTTGAAAATTCGTCTAATTTTTAAAATTTGACAAAAACACACACTTTGGAAATTCACTTGCGAAAATTGTAAAATTTTTGAAAATTCGTCTAGACAAATACACACAACTTTGAAAATTTGCCTAAAAGAGCCGCACGACTTTGAAAAATTGTCTGAAAAAATCCGCATGGCCTTGAAAATCGTCTAAAAACACCGCTCAACTTCGAAAACAAGCTTTAGAAAACGCAAAACTTTGAAAATTGGCCGAAAAAAAATCTGTATCACATTGAAAATAATAATCACATAAACAAAATTATGCAAATTATTTATGATTTCATGAGCAAAACGATTTATATTATTACAATTTTCATGTGAGAAGAGTTCTTGGTCATGATAGTAATCATTAACAAATAATTAACAAAAAAGTAACGCATGTAACGCTTCGTAACGCGCATAAACTACTAAGAAATAACAGATGTAACGCTTCGTAACACCTATTACTTACAAAAAAGTAACGCTTTGTAACGCTTCAAAGCGCTTCACGCATATGAAATCATGAATAATAGTCATGATCTCATTGGAAAACATGTTTTATTATTTCATGATTTTTAAGTCGGCAATGGAGTGCATTTCTACGACAGTTAACTTAAAAAAAAGTTGATTTCGGAAATCTCAAAATCCCAGTCGAAATCTTTCAAAAAAAAATTTCTTGAGACAATACCAGAGATGTTTTATGAATATTTAACACATCTGAAAACAACAAATTTGATTCCTTAGTTTTGCGTTTTTTATGCGACTTTTCAAAGTTATGCGTTTTATATGAGAATTTTTTAATCTATGTGGTTTTTTATGCGGTTTTTTTGTGGTAGTTATCTGCCCTGCATAAAAAAATTACTCGATTCGATATAAAAACATTGCAAAAGGAGATGCGATTCTTTTTCGTTCAATTTCCTCATACATGAAAAAAAATTCAACTTTCTTGTTTAGTTTCTCAATGCATGGAAGAATAAAGTACAAAATGTGAATAGAATTAAAAACAAATAGGTGTTATTTTTTCACATAAAACTGTTACTCGGTAAACATCAGATATCCAATTCAAGATACTGACAAAACAATGCGTATTTCCCCATAATTTTGTTCCGCGCGGTCTCAGCGTACACAAAAAGAAAAACTCAGATAAAGAACTTATAATTCAAATTTCATACTCCATATCAAAGTTTCTTTCTATTTTGAATGCATTTCAATCAAACATGAACGATTTTTTATTACTATCAATTACATTCAAGCGAAATCGTTTGGGTCACCTTGAAAAGTGTCATCTCAGTTAGATATCCGTTAAACTGGAAACATTCTATTTTATCTGACCTAACTCAAACTAGTAATTTCTGTTATTTGAACTATATACAGTCTGTAAATTTGCACGCATTATTTGATCGGTAATTCCTTTTTCCAACAAAGCAAAATAAACATACAATCCTTTCGCTTCGATCGCCACGGTCACAGTCACCTTCGCATGGACCCCACCGAAATCCCGTGGGATCAAAATTCCATCAACCGAAGCTTATCGTCAGGAACGCTAGAAGAATGCCCTGAGTCAACAGGCCGAGAAACCCTTCGGGAGATGTGATGCCAAACAAAAAACAACAAAACACACAAACTCCCATCGGCTCATTCGGTCTGTCTTCCCTGATCCCATTGTGTGCCCATTGTCGTAGGTAATGTCATAAAGCATGTAAATCTACTTACTCGTATCGATTGCATCAAATCCACCTTCCGAGTCCGGAGCACGCATGATTACACGGCGGCTGACGTGACGACGGTTTTCCGAATGCTGTATGCAACCCAGAGAAGAAGACGAAGAAAATAAAAGCGAGCGGCGGAGAAACCTCTTTCCCATAAGGATTGTGTGCAAACCTCCTGTCCTAATGCAGGCTGAATGGAAAAACTGTCGCAAAACAGACAAACAAAGGAAGACAATTGAAATCTTCCTCCTTTTCTTCTCTGTAAGCTGTTTATCAACGGGTTTCCTTTACCGGGTGACATTCAAGTACCTTTTCTACTTGAAATAATCTGATTCCTTCAAATACCTTACACAAACACTCGCACATTAATCACATTGATTTCATCTACTGTAACTTTCTGCATCCCTTTGAAGGAAAGCGGAATGATGGGACGCGGCGTAATGCACTCACATTTTTTTCCGCCGGTTTCTTAACCAGATGTATATCATCGGCTTTCTCCATCGAAACGTCGTGGTTCGCAGGGCAGGCGCGCCGCAAGATGGGACAATGTTTTTGTTTATTGAATAAAGGGATTTGCTGTTGGCCTAGATCTAGAGATGTCGATTCGCCGTCAGTCCTTCGATTCCCCGGAGCGCTGCCGAGATGAGGTGAGGTTTAACGCAGATCCATGCGACAATGAATTAATGCTACAAGAACGGAAAGAGGACGATGGATTGGCGGCCAGGTAGA